>NC_090648.1:517458918-517721418 GCF_040937935.1 Hyperolius riggenbachi | reverse complement strand
CCTATCTCAAGGTTAAGATAACATTTTAGATGGACTTGCACTGAATTGCTTCCTCAATCAGCCAGTCAGTAGTCACAGTTCATGATAAGGAAAGTCTTCCTTTCCTCTGTTCCTAGGTCAGTCCTAAGGAAGTAAACAGCAACACACAGTCCTTCTTCCAGCAACACACAGCCCTTCTTCCAGGAATACATAGCTCTGTCCTGACCTACACTGCTGGGCTAACTCAGCCTTTTCACTTTCACTATAACATTGCTGCCCTCTGAGCCGTGCTTCTAGCAGGAGAAGTTAGGAGAAGTTTGCTAATAACCACTGTCATGCATCACAACCTACCTTAATCACTTTCCCTTTGTGTCCTCTTCCAGAGACATCCACAAGTGTCCTCCTGTTCCTCCTCAGATGTCTTCTCCTCTTTCTCCTCAGATATCTTCTTCTCTGACTTTCTCTGCTGACTTCTCTCAAACTGATCTTTTTTCTTCTTCTTTTTTTAAAGGCTGGAATGTTTCACAAAGTTTTCCGTTGGGCTTTGTAGGAAGAGATCCAGGAAGAGGGGAAAAGAGGTGGACTGCAGAAAAAGGTCTTCTCTGGGATTGGGTAGAGGAGAGAAGCCCAAATCAGCATCTGAAACTGTTGACAGTTGTAAAACTTTTTGGTAGGGGAGTCAGAGATTGTCTTCTGCAGTTTAGAAGAGAACAGAGCAGAAAGGAATGAAGTTGTTCCCAGAATGCTGAGAAGGCAGCTGGGAATTATTTGGGAATCTTGAGAAGAGAAGGATGGTAGAAGTTGTGTCTCAGCCTCTCTGACTCCTCCAGCCCTTTCCTTATTCCTGATTTTGTGACTGTACCTCCTCCCCTCCCCTCTCTCTCCCTCTGTCAGAGGGTGGCTCAGTCTGTTTTCAATTCTGCCTCATTTTTCCCTGTCTTTCTTTCACCATTTTTTGTCTCAGGATATGAGGAGATGTTTATAAAATCTGTGACTGATGCCAGCTGCTGACTCATGGTTTCATTAGGGCAGCGAGTACTATTATCTCTGACGATACAAGCTGACCCCAGCGCTGCCCTCACAGGGATTCTGGTCTGTGCCTCGGTATAGAGTTCACTTTTCCACTAAAGTTCATTTTGTTTTGTTTTTGTGAACGGCCACAACTAGCAAGAAACTAAAATGTCAGCAAATGGTTGACTAGGGATGAGGTTGCTGGATTAGATTTTGCTGTAAATCGGGACCGTTATTATTTAGTATTCATATAACGCCAACATCTTACGCAGCGCTGTACAGAGTATATATTGTCTTATCACTTAATAGTTCCTCACAGGGGCTCACAATCTAATCCTATTCCCTACCATAGTTATATGTCTATGTATATATCCTGTAGTGTATGTATCAGAGGAGCTCACACTCTAATCCTACCATAGTTATATGTCTATGTATGTATCGTGTAGTGTATGTATCAGAGGAGCTCACACTCTAATCCTTACCATAGTTATATGTCTATGCATGTATGGTGTAGTGTATGTATCAGAGGAGCTCACACTCTAATCCTACCATAGTTATATGTCTATGTATGTATAGTGTAGTGTATGTATCAGAGGAGCTCACACTCTAATCCTACCATAGTCATATGTCTATGTATGTATGGTGTAGTGCATATATCAGAGGAGCTCACAATCTAATCCTTACCATAGTCATATGTCTATGTATGTATGGTGTAGTGTATGTATCAGAGGAGCTCACACTCTAATCCTTACCATAGTCATATGTCTATGTATGTATGGTGTAGTGTATGTATCACAGGGGCTCACAATCTAATCCTACCATAGTCATATGTCTATGTATGTATGGTGTAGTGTATGTATCAGAGGAGCTCACACTCTAATCCTACCATAGTCATATGTCTATGTATGTATGGTGTAGTGCATATATCAGAGGAGCTCACAATCTAATCCTTACCATAGTCATATGTCTATGTATGTATGGTGTAGTGTATGTATCAGAGGAGCTCACACTCTAATCCTTACCATAGTCATATGTCTATGTATGTATGGTGTAGTGTATGTATCACAGGGGCTCACAATCTAATCCTACCATAGTTATATGTCTATGTATGTATCCTGTAGTGTATGTATCAGAGGAGCTCACAATCTAATCCTTACCATAGTTATATGTCTATGTATGTATGGTGTAGTGTATGTATCAGAGGAGCTCACACTCTAATCTTTACCATAGTCATATGTCTATGTATGTATGGTGTAGTGTATATATCAGAGGAGCTCACACTCTAATCCTACCATAGTCATATGTCTATGTATGTATCGTGTAGTGTATGTATCAGAGGAGCTCACAATCTAATCCTTACCATAGTTATATGTCTATGTATGTATAGTGTAGTGTATGTATCAGAGGAGCTCACACTCTAATCCTACCATAGTCATATGTCTATGTATGTATCCTGTAGTGTATGTATCGTAGTCTAGGGCCAATTTTAGAGGGAAGCCAATTAACTTATCTGTATGTTTTTGGGATGTGGGAGGAATCCAGAGTACCTGGAGGAAACCCACACAGACAACATACAAACTCCTTGCAGATGTTGGCCTGGCTGGGATTTGACCCAGTGCTGCAAGGCAAGAGTGCTATCCACTAAGCCACCCATTGTCACTTAGCAGGATTTTCGTAAAATTGGCAGTCAGTTTTTCCATGTGGCCACATTAGGCGATAACAAGTACCGGTATTTATGAGGATTTTCTGCGTCAACGATTGTAAATTATACCTGTCCGACTTTAGCACAATCTTTCAAATCTAGCTCTTAATATCGATCAAAAGACGTTATTGCTTCAGTTTTGATTATTTCACTTCAATTTTTGATAGTTTTATCTAACTGAACTGAACTGATTTGCAGGATTTTCGCTGACCAATCAAAAGCTGTAAGAAAATCTCACCGACTTTTGTTCACCCCCATTGCTGACACAGAACACGGTACAAAAGTCGTTCTTGCAGTCCTGCGCTTTCAATCTTTATTTTAGAACAATTTCCATATTTAAAGAGAAAATTGTTCTTATCCAGTTTCTCCCGTTCCTCCTCACAATCCAGCCAAACATTCTCTATCTTATTTTTCTTTTTTTCTTTTCTTATCTGTATTGTTTAGGAGAAGATGGTTTTAACTAGGATTGGTCATTAAGATGGTAATAGTTCTGGCTTACATGCAAATTTATGCAAATTTTGTGACGTTTGAAAGTGAGCCAATCAAATCTGTAAGGAACAAGGTTGCGCATTACGACCTCATAATTACGAATCGGCCGTAATTACGCCTGAAATTGCCATTTTCGTCCTCTAAATCGTGATTCGTGATCGTCCGCTATCACAAATGGCAATTTTGAATGCATGCAAAGTTTCATCTGCATTGGACTCCTAATTTTAATTCGCAAGTTGAAATTTTGAGTCAACTTGTAATTAAGGAAATGCCGTTTTGTATATAAATGCATTGTTTTTATTTTTCTGTTATTTGTTCAGAGTGTGGGAAATGAAAAATAAAATGACGAGGGGTCCGCCCTCCCGAGCCTCTGTAACCCCTTGTTCCCCATGCAGGCTGGGATAGCCGGAATGCGGAGCCCCGGCCATGTGGCGCTTCGCATCCTGAGCTATACCAGCCCACATGGTCCATGGGGGGAGGGCTCTGGAGGAGAGGAGGCGGAGACATGAACTCAGAACTTCCTCTCTGCTCTAAAAGCAACAGCATAATAACCCTTATACAAAAAAAATGTCTGTTACAGCTGATACAAATCCTGCAATACATCTGCAGTGTGTCCACTTCCTGCTTTCATGAAAGCAGACATAGGGTTAACATCCTGTGTTCACGAATTAGCTGCTCTGCCGAGGACTGCTGAGATTACTGAGCTGACACAGCTGAGAGATCAAATTACAGCTGTGATTAGTCACAGATGAGGGGGAATTAGACAGGCTAAACTCTCTAATTACACACAGGGGGCATTTCTCATGTCTTCCTTCTGTCCTGTGCAGGAGTTCAGCTCTGTTTATTGTTTTGTTTTCTCTGTTCTTTCTTTGAAAATATATGAATACAAAGAATCTTTGAAAATAAAAGGCAGACCGGTTTAATGAGATGTTGATTTTAAAACCAGATGCAAACCAGTAAATTGTGAGTGGAAGGATAACGCTGGGGCACTGAGGACTTACTGCTTAATCAATTGTATTCCACAAGGGTGTGGGGGGTGTGGCCTAACAGCCGTTTCATGGGGACAAAAAGGCTTTTTAGCCTCTGAAGAAGCGGGTTGTCCCCATGAAATGCTGTTAGGCCACTCCCTCTGTCTTCTTCTATTGCCTGAATCAGGCCAATCAGTAGCTGTGTCTGTCCCAGCTCCAGGCCTCATCCGATTGGCGGGAACACTTGCAGTATAATGGGCACGTCATTGATCATCTCTGCTCTGACATAAAGCTGGGCACACAGCCGTCCTGTGCTGGGGGTCAGCTTCCTCTGGGCATAGATAACGTAAGGAGACATCAGAAATCGTATGGCGGTGCTGTACAGTACAGAGTAGCGGGTCTCCTGCTTTCATGCCATCTATACTGGATTAAAGAGCGGCACTGTATTCTGAGTTGCGTAATTAGGCAGCTTTATTGGCCAGCGGACAAGAACAGAGACGCATTGTTGGGCCGAGATCTGCTATGTACAGTAGTGTTGAGGCCGCACAATGCTGATTCAGTGACACATTGTTCTGCTGCTTGTGGCACACTGGCTAATCTGTCTCAGCTCACTACAGTCATTTATTTTTTTGTTTTAATTTTAAACCTCAGATGCGATCCAACCTCGATAAGCCAGGAGGTGTCAGAAGACAGCGAGCAATTGTTTCACGGCTAAGAATAGAGATGATGCCCTGAGGCTGGAAATAGGGGCCACGTGCCACATGACTGCTATGCCCACCAGCTGCACTGATTACTGGTGAGATTACTGATGTAGCTGGAAATAGGGGCCACGTGCCACATGACTGCTATGCCCACCAGCTGCACTGATTACTGGTGAGATTACAGATGTAGCTGGAAATAGGGGCCACGTGCCACATGACTGCTATGCCTAGTGGCTGCACTGATTACTGGTGAGATTACAGATGTAGCTGGAAATAGTGGCCACGTGCCACATGACTGCTATGCCTAGTGGCTGCACTGATCACTGGTGAGATTACTGATGTAGCTGGAAATAGTGGCCACGTGCCACATGACTGCTATGCCCACCAGCTGCACTGA
Source organism: Hyperolius riggenbachi (assembly GCF_040937935.1). Lineage (NCBI taxonomy): Eukaryota > Metazoa > Chordata > Amphibia > Anura > Hyperoliidae > Hyperolius > Hyperolius riggenbachi. The sequence continues at coordinate 517,716,171 of NC_090648.1, read as the reverse complement.
TCACTGGTGAGATTACAGATGTAGCTGGAAATAGTGGCCACGTGCCACATGACTGCTATGCCTAGTGGCTGCACTGATCACTGGTGAGATTACTGATGTAGCTGGAAATAGGGGCCACGTGCCACATGACTGCTATGCCTAGTGGCTGCACTGATTACTGGTGAGATTACAGATGTAGCTGGAAATAGGGGCCACGTGCCACATGACTGCTACGCCTAGTGGCTGCACTGATTACTGGTGAGATTACAGATGTAGCTGGGAATAGGGGCCACGTGCCACATGACTGCTATGCCTAGTGGCTGCACTGATTACTGGTGAGATTACTGATGTAGCTGGAAATAGGGGCCACGTGCCACATGACTGCTATGCCTAGTGGCTGCACTGATTACTGGTAAGATTACTGATGTAGCTGGAAATAGGGGCCACATGCCACATGACTGCTATGCCTAGTGGCTGCACTGATTACTGGTGAGATTACTGATGTAGCTGGAAATAGTGGCCACGTGCCACATGACTGCTACGCCTAGTGGCTGCACTGATTACTGGTGAGATTACAGATGTAGCTGGAAATAGCGGCCACGTGCCACATGACTGCTATACCTAGTGGCTGCACTGATCACTGGTGAGATTACAGATGTAGCTGGAAATAGGGTCCATGTGCCACATGACGGCTATGCCTAGTGGCTGCACTGATTACTGGTGAGATTACAGATGTAGCTGGAAATAGGGGCCACATGCCACATGACTGCTATGCCTAGTGGCTGCACTGATTACTGGTGAGATTACAGATGTAGCTGGAAATAGGGGCCACATGCCACATGACTGCTATGCCTAGTGGCTGCACTGATTACTGGTGAGATTACTGATGTAGCTGGAAATAGGGCCACGTGCCACATGACTGCTATGCCTAGTGGCGGCACTGATTACTGGTGAGATTACAGATGTAGCTGGAAATAGGGGCCACATGCCACATGACTGCTATGCCTAGTGGCTGCACTGATTACTGCTGAGATTACAGATGTAGCTGGGAATAGGGGCCACGTGCCACATGACTGCTATGCCTAGTGGCTGCACTGATTACTGGTGAGATTACAGATGTAGCTGGAAATAGCGGCCACGTGCCACATGACTGCTATGCCTAGTGGCTGCACTGATTACTGGTGAGATTACAGATGTAGCTGGAAATAGGGGCCACGTGCCACATGACTGCTATGCCTAGTGGCTGCACTGATTACTGGTGAGATTACAGATGTAGCTGGGAATAGGGGCCACGTGCCACATGACTGCTATGCCCACCAGCTGCACTGATTACTGGTGAGATTACTGATGTAGCTGGAAATAGGGGCCACGTGCCACATGACTGCTATGCCTAGTGGCTGCACTGATTACTGGTGAGATTACAGATGTAGCTGGAAATAGCGGCCACGTGCCACATGACTGCTATGCCTAGTGGCGGCACTGATTACTGGTGAGATTACAGATGTAGCTGGAAATAGGGGCCACGTGCCACATGACTGCTATGCCTAGTGGCTGCACTGATTACTGCTGAGATTACAGATGTAGCTGGAAATAGTGGCCACGTGCCACATGACTGCTATGCCTAGTGGCTGCACTGATTACTGGTGAGATTACTGATGTAGCTGGAAATAGGGGCCACGTGCCACATGACTGCTATGCCTAGTGGCTGCACTGATTACTGGTGAGATTACTGATGTAGCTGGAAATAGGGGCCACGTGCCACATGACTGCTATGCCTAGTGGCTGCACTGATTACTGGTGAGATTACTGATGTAGCTGGAAATAGGGGCCACGTGCCACATGACTGCTATGCCTAGTGGCTGCACTGATTACTGGTGAGATTACAGATGTAGCTGGAAATAGGGGCCACGTGCCACATGACTGCTATGCCTAGTGGCTGCACTGATTACTGGTGAGATGACAGATGTAGCTGGAAATAGGGGCCACGTGCCACATGACTGCTATGCCTAGTGGCTGCACTGATTACTGGTGAGATTACTGATGTAGCTGGAAATAGGGACCACGTGCCACATGACTGCTATGCCCACCAGCTGCACTGAATACTGGTGAGATTACAGATGTAGCTGGAAATAGGGGCCACGTGCCACATGACTGCTATGCCTAGTGGCTGCACTGATTACTGGTGAGATTACAGATGTAGCTGGGAATAGGGGCCACGTGCCACATGACTGCTATGCCTAGTGGCTGCACTGATTACTGGTGAGATTACAGATGTAGCTGGAAATAGGGGCCACGTGCCACATGACTGCTATGCCTAGTGGCTGCACTGATCACTGGTGAGATTACAGATGTAGCTGGAAATAGGGGCCACGTGCCACATGACTGCTATGCCTAGTGGCTGCACTGATTACTGGTGAGATTACAGATGTAGCTGGAAATAGGGGCCACGTGCCACATGACTGCTATGCCTAGTGGCTGCACTGATTACTGGTGAGATTACAGATGTAGCTGGAAATAGTGGCCACGTGCCACATGACTGCTATGCCTAGTGGCTGCACTGATTACTGGTGAGATTACAGATGTAGCTGGGAATAGTGGCCACGTGCCACATGACTGCTATGCCCACCAGCTGCACTGATTACTGGTGAGATTACAGATGTAGCTGGAAATAGGGGCCACGTGCCACATGACTGCTATGCCTAGTGGCTGCACTGATTACTGGTGAGATTACAGATGTAGCTGGAAATAGGGGCCACGTGCCACATGACTGCTATGCCCACCAGCTGCACTGATTACTGGTGAGATTACAGATGTAGCTGGAAATAGGGGCCACGTGCCACATGACTGCTATGCCCACCAGCTGCACTGATCACTGGTGAGATTACAGATGTAGCTGGAAATAGGGGCCACGTGCCACATGACTGCTATGCCTAGTGGCTGCACTGATCACTGGTGACATTACTGATGTAGCTGGAAATAGGGGCCACGTGCCACATGACTGCTATGCCTAGTGGCTGCACTGATTCCTGGTGAGATTACAGATGTAGCTGGAAATAGGGGCCACGTGCCACATGACTGCTATGCCCACCAGCTGCACTGATTACTGGTGAGATTACAGATGTAACTGGAAATAGTGGCCACGTGCCACATGACTGCTATGCCTAGTGGCTGCACTGATTACTGGTGAGATTACAGATGTAGCTGGGAATAGGGGCCACGTGTCACATGACTGCTATGCCTAGTGGCTGCACTGATTACTGGTGAGATTACAGATGTAGCTGGAAATAGGGGCCACGTGCCACATGACCGCTATGCCTAGTGGCTGCACTGATTACTGGTGAGATTACAGATGTAGCTGGAAATAGGGGCCACGTGCCACATGACTGCTATGCCTAGTGGCTGCACTGATTACTGGTGAGATTACAGATGTAGCTGGAAATAGGGGCCACGTGCCACATGACTGCTATGCCTAGTGGCTGCACTGATTACTGGTGAGATTACAGATGTAGCTGGAAATAGAGGCCACGTGCCACATGACTGCTATGCCCACCAGCTGCACTGATTACTGGTGAGATTACAGATGTAGCTGGAAATAGAGGCCACGTGCCACATGACTGCTATGCCCACCAGCTGCACTGATTACTGGTGAGATTACAGATGTAGCTGGAAATAGGGGCCACGTGTCACATGACTGCTATGCCCACCAGCTGCACTGATCACTGGTGAGATTACAGATGTAGCTGGAAATAGGGGCCACGTGCCACATGACTGCTATGCCTAGTGGCTGCACTGATCACTGGTGAGATTACAGATGTAGCTGGAAATAGGGGCCACGTGCCACATGACTGCTATGCCCAGTGGCTGCACTGATTACTGGTGAGATTACAGATGTAGCTGGAAATAGGGGCCACGTGCCACATGACTGCTATGCCTAGTGGCTGCACTGCTTACTGGTGAGATTACAGATGTAGCTGGAAATAGCAGCCACGTGCCACATGACTGCTATGCCCACCAGCTGCACTGATTACTGGTGAGATTACAGATGTAGCTGGAAATAGGGGCCACGTGCCACATGACTGCTATGCCCACCAGCTGCACTGATCACTGGTGAGATTACAGATGTAGCTGGAAATAGGGGCCACGTGCCACATGACTGCTATGCCTAGTGTCTGCACTGATTACTGGTGAGATTACAGATGTAGCTGGAAATAGTGGCCACGTGCCACATGACTGCTATGCCTAGTGGCTGCACTGATTACTGGTGAGATTACAGATGTAGCTGGAAATAGGGGCCACGTGTCACATGACTGCTATGCCTAGTGGCTGCACTGATTACTGGTGAGATTACAGATGTAGCTGGAAATAGCGGGCACGTGCCACATGACTGCTATGCCTAGTGGCTGCACTGATTACTGGTGAGATTACAGATGTAGCTGGAAATAGGGGCCACGTGCCACATGACTGCTATGCCTAGTGGCTGCACTGATTACTGGTGAGATTACTGATGTAGCTGGAAATAGGGGCCACGTGCCACATGACTGCTATGCCTAGTGGCTGCACTGATTACTGGTGAGATTACTGATGTAGCTGGAAATAGGGGCCACGTGTCACATGACTGCTATGCCTAGTGGCTGCACTGATTACTGGTGAGATTACAGATGTAGCTGGAAATAGGGGCCACGTGCCACATGACTGCTATGCCTAGTGGCTGCACTGATTACTGGTGAGATTACAGATGTAGCTGGAAATAGGGGCCACGTGCCACATGACTGCTATGCCTAGCGGCTGCACTGATTACTGGTGAGATTACAGATGTAGCTGGAAATAGGGGCCACGTGCCACATGACTGCTATGCCTAGTGGCTGCACTGATTACTGGTGAGATTACAGATGTAGCTGGAAATAGGGGCCACGTGCCACATGACTGCTATGCCTAGTGGCTGCACTGATTACTGGTGAGATTACAGATGTAGCTGGAAATAGGGGCCACGTGCCACATGACTGCTATGCCCACCAGCTGCACTGATTACTGGTGAGATTACAGATGTAGCTGGAAATAGGGGCCACGTGCCACATGACTGCTATGCCTAGTGGCTGCACTGATTACTGGTGAGATTACAGATGTAGCTGGAAATAGGGGCCACGTGCCACATGACTGCTATGCCTAGCGGCTGCACTGATTACTGGTGAGATTACAGATGTAGCTGGAAATAGGGGCCACGTGCCACATGACTGCTATGCCTAGTGGCTGCACTGATTACTGGTGAGATTACTGATGTAGCTGGAAATAGGGGCCACGTGGCACATGACTGCTATGCCCACCAGCTGCACTGATTACTGGTGAGATTACAGATGTAGCTGGAAATAGGGGCCACGTGCCACATGACTGCTATGCCTAGTGGCTGCACTGATTACTGGTGAGATTACAGATGTAGCTGGAAATAGGGGCCACGTGCCACATGACTGCTATGCCTAGTGGCTGCACTGATTACTGGTGAGATTACTGATGTAGCTGGAAATAGGGGCCACGTGCCGCATGACTGCTATGCCTAGTGGCTGCACTGATTACTGGTGAGATTACAGATGTAGCTGGAAATAGCAACCACGTGCCACATGACTGCTATGCCCACCAGCTGCACTGATTACTGGTGAGATTACTGATGTAGCTGGAAATAGGGGCCACGTGCCACATGACTGCTATGCCTAGTGGCTGCACTGATTACTGGTGAGATTACAGATGTAGCTGGAAATAGGGGCCACGTGCCACATGACTGCTATGCCCACCAGCTGCACTGATCACTGGTGAGATTACAGATGTAGCTGGAAATAGGGGCCACGTGCCACATGACTGCTATGCCCACCAGCTGTACTGATTACTGGTGAGATTACAGATGTAGCTGGAAATAGGGGCCACGTGCCACATGACTGCTATGCCCACCAGCTGCACTGATTACTGGTGAGATTACAGATGTAGCTGGAAATAGGGGCCACGTGCCACATGACTGCTATGCCCACCAGCTGCACTGATTACTGGTGAGATTACAGATGTAGCTGGAAATAGGGGCCACGTGCCACATGACTGCTATGCCTAGTGGCTGCACTGATTACTGGTGAGATTACAGATGTAGCTGGAAATAGGGGCCACGTGCCACATGACTGCTGTGCCTAGTGGCTGCACTGATTACTGGTGAGATTACAGATGTAGCTGGAAATAGGGGCCACGTGCCACATGACTGCTATGCCTAGTGGCTGCACTGATTACTGGTGAGATTACTGATGTAGCTGGAAATAGGGGCCACGTGCCACATGACTGCTATGCCCACCAGCTGCACTGATTACTGGTGAGATTACAGATGTAGCTGGAAATAGGGGCCACGTGCCACATGACTGCTATGCCCACCAGCTGCACTGATCACTGGTGAGATTACAGATGTAGCTGGAAATAGGGGCCACATGCCACATGACTGCTATGCCTAGTGGCTGCACTGATTACTGGTGAGATTACAGATGTAGCTGGAAATAGGGGCCACATGCCACATGACTGCTATGCCCACCAGCTGCACTGATTACTGGTGAGATTACAGATGTAGCTGGAAATAGGGGCCACGTGCCACATGACTGCTATGCCCACCAGCTGCACTGATTACTGGTGAGATTACAGATGTAGCTGGGAATAGGGGCCACATGCCACATGACTGCTATGCCCACCAGCTGCACTGATTACTGGTGAGATTACAGATATAGCAGGAAATAGCGGCCACGTGCCACATGACTGCTATGCCCACCAGCTGCACTGATTACTGGTGAGATTACTGATGTAGCTGGAAATAGCGGCCACGTGCCACATGACTGCTATGCCCACCAGCTGCACTGATTACTGGTGAGATTACAGATGTAGCTGGAAATAGGGGCCACGTGCCACATGACTGCTATGCCTAGTGGCTGCACTGATTACTGGTGAGATTACAGATGTAGCTGGAAATAGGGGCCACGTGCCACATGACTGCTATGCCTAGTGGCTGCACTGATCACTGGTGAGATTACTGATGTAGCTGGAAATAGGGGCCACGTGCCACATGACTGCTAAGCCCACCAGCTGCACTGATTACTGGTGAGATTACAGATGTAGCTGGAAATAGGGGCCACGTGCCACATGACTGCTATGCCTAGTGGCTGCACTGATCACTGGTGAGATTACTGATGTAGCTGGAAATAGGGGCCACGTGCCACATGACTGCTATGCCTAGTGGCTGCACTGATTACTGGTGAGATTACAGATGTAGCTGGAAATAGGGGCCACGTGCCACATGACTGCTACGCCTAGTGGCTGCACTGATTACTGGTGAGATTACAGATGTAGCTGGAAATAGGGGCCACATGCCACATGACTGCTACGCCTAGTGGCTGCACTGATTACTGGTGAGATTACAGATGTAGCTGGAAATAGCGGCCACGTGCCACATGACTGCTATACCTAGTGGCTGCACTGATCACTGGTGAGATTACAGATGTAGCTGGAAATAGGGTCCATGTGCCACATGACGGCTATGCCTAGTGGCTGCACTGATTACTGGTGAGATTACAGATGTAGCTGGAAATAGGGGCCACGTGCCACATGACTGCTACGCCTAGTGGCTGCACTGATTACTGGTGAGATTACAGATGTAGCTGGAAATAGGGGCCACATGCCACATGACTGCTATGCCTAGTGGCTGTACTGATTACTGGTGAGATTACTGATGTAGCTGGAAATAGGGCCACGTGCCACATGACTGCTATGCCTAGTGGCGGCACTGATTACTGGTGAGATTACAGATGTAGCTGGAAATAGGGGCCACATGCCACATGACTGCTATGCCTAGTGGCTGCACTGATTACTGCTGAGATTACAGATGTAGCTGGGAATAGGGGCCACGTGCCACATGACTGCTATGCCTAGTGGCTGCACTGATTACTGGTGAGATTACAGATGTAGCTGGAAATAGGGGCCACGTGCCACATGACTGCTATGCCCACCAGCTGCACTGATTACTGGTGAGATTACTGATGTAGCTGGAAATAGGGGCCACGTGCCACATGACTGCTATGCCTAGTGGCTGCACTGATTACTGGTGAGATTACAGATGTAGCTGGAAATAGCGGCCACGTGCCACATGACTGCTATGCCTAGTGGCGGCACTGATTACTGGTGAGATTACAGATGTAGCTGGAAATAGGGGCCACGTGCCACATGACTGCTATGCCTAGTGGCTGCACTGATTACTGCTGAGATTACAGATGTAGCTGGAAATAGTGGCCACGTGCCACATGACTGCTATGCCTAGTGGCTGCACTGATTACTGGTGAGATTACTGATGTAGCTGGAAATAGGGGCCACGTGCCACATGACTGCTATGCCTAGTGGCTGCACTGATTACTGGTGAGATTACTGATGTAGCTGGAAATAGGGGCCACGTGCCACATGACTGCTATGCCTAGTGGCTGCACTGATTACTGGTGAGATTACAGATGTAGCTGGAAATAGGGGCCACGTGCCACATGACTGCTATGCCCACCAGCTGCACTGGTTACTGGTGAGATTACAGATGTAGCTGGAAATAGTGGCCACGTGCCACATGACTGCTATGCCTAGTGGCTGCACTGATTACTGGTGAGATTACAGATGTAGCTGGAAATAGGGGCCACGTGCCACATGACTGCTATGCCTAGTGGCTGCACTGATTACTGGTGAGATTACAGATGTAGCTGGAAATAGGGGCCACGTGCCACATGACTGCTATGCCTAGTGGCTGCACTGATTACTGGTGAGATTACAGATGTAGCTGGAAATAGGGGCCACGTGTCACATGACTGCTATGCCTAGTGGCTGCACTGATTACTGGTGAGAATACAGATGTAGCTGGAAATAGGGGCCACGTGCCACATGACTGCTATGCCCACCAGCTGCACTGATTACTGGTGAGATTACAGATGTAGCTGGAAATAGGGGCCACGTGCCACATGACTGCTATGCCTAGTGGCAGCACTGATTACTGGTGAGATTACAGATGTAGCTGGAAATAGGGGCCACGTGCCACATGACTGCTATGCCTAGTGGCTGCACTGATTACTGGTGAGATGACAGATGTAGCTGGAAATAGGGGCCACGTGCCACATGACTGCTATGCCTAGTGGCTGCACTGATTACTGGTGAGATTACTGATGTAGCTGGAAATAGGGACCACGTGCCACATGACTGCTATGCCCACCAGCTGCACTGAATACTGGTGAGATTACAGATGTAGCTGGAAATAGGGGCCACGTGCCACATGACTGCTATGCCTAGTGGCTGCACTGATTACTGGTGAGATTACAGATGTAGCTGGAAATAGGGGCCACGTGCCACATGACTGCTATGCCTAGTGGCTGCACTGATCACTGGTGAGATTACAGATGTAGCTGGAAATAGGGGCCACGTGCCACATGACTGCTATGCCTAGTGGCTGCACTGATTACTGGTGAGATTACAGATGTAGCTGGAAATAGGGGCCACGTGCCACATGACTGCTATGCCTAGTGGCTGCACTGATTACTGGTGAGATTACAGATGTAGCTGGAAATAGTGGCCACGTGCCACATGACTGCTATGCCTAGTGGCTGCACTGATTACTGGTGAGATTACAGATGTAGCTGGAAATAGTGGCCACGTGCCACATGACTGCTATGCCTAGTGGCTGCACTGATTACTGGTGAGATTACAGATGTAGCTGGAAATAGGGGCCACGTGCCACATGACTGCTATGCCCACCAGCTGCACTGATTACTGGTGAGATTACAGATGTAGCTGGAAATAGGGGCCACGTGCCACATGACTGCTATGCCCACCAGCTGCACTGATCACTGGTGAGATTACAGATGTAGCTGGAAATAGGGGCCACGTGCCACATGACTGCTATGCCTAGTGGCTGCACTGATCACTGGTGACATTACTGATGTAGCTGGAAATAGGGGCCACGTGCCACATGACTGCTATGCCTAGTGGCTGCACTGATTACTGGTGAGATTACAGATGTAGCTGGAAATAGGGGCCACGTGCCACATGACTGCTATGCCCACCAGCTGCACTGATTACTGGTGAGATTACAGATGTAACTGGAAATAGTGGCCACGTGCCACATGACTGCTATGCCTAGTGGCTGCACTGATTACTGGTGAGATTACAGATGTAGCTGGGAATAGGGGCCACGTGTCACATGACTGCTATGCCTAGTGGCTGCACTGATTACTGGTGAGATTACAGATGTAGCTGGAAATAGGGGCCACGTGCCACATGACCGCTATGCCTAGTGGCTGCACTGATTACTGGTGAGATTACAGATGTAGCTGGAAATAGGGGCCACGTGCCACATGACTGCTATGCCTAGTGGCTGCACTGATTACTGGTGAGATTACAGATGTAGCTGGAAATAGGGGCCACGTGCCACATGACTGCTATGCCTAGTGGCTGCACTGATTACTGGTGAGATTACAGATGTAGCTGGAAATAGAGGCCACGTGCCACATGACTGCTATGCCCACCAGCTGCACTGATTACTGGTGAGATTACAGATGTAGCTGGAAATAGAGGCCACGTGCCACATGACTGCTATGCCCACCAGCTGCACTGATTACTGGTGAGATTACAGATATAGCTGGAAATAGGGGCCACGTGTCACATGACTGCTATGCCCACCAGCTGCACTGATCACTGGTGAGATTACAGATGTAGCTGGAAATAGGGGCCACGTGCCACATGACTGCTATGCCTAGTGGCTGCACTGATTACTGGTGAGATTACAGATGTAGCTGGAAATAGGGGCCACGTGCCACATGACTGCTATGCCCAGTGGCTGCACTGATTACTGGTGAGATTACAGATGTAGCTGGAAATAGGGGCCACGTGCCACATGACTGCTATGCCTAGTGGCTGCACTGCTTACTGGTGAGATTACAGATGTAGCTGGAAATAGCGGCCACGTGCCACATGACTGCTATGCCCACCAGCTGCACTGATTACTGGTGAGATTACAGATGTAGCTGGAAATAGGGGCCACGTGCCACATGACTGCTATGCCCACCAGCTGCACTGATCACTGGTGAGATTACAGATGTAGCTGGAAATAGGGGCCACGTGCCACATGACTGCTATGCCTAGTGTCTGCACTGATTACTGGTGAGATTACAGATGTAGCTGGAAATAGTGGCCACGTGCCACATGACTGCTATGCCTAGTGGCTGCACTGATTACTGGTGAGATTACAGATGTAGCTGGAAATAGCGGCCACGTGCCACATGACTGCTATGCCTAGTGGCTGCACTGATTACTGGTGAGATTACAGATGTAGCTGGAAATAGGGGCCACGTGTCACATGACTGCTATGCCTAGTGGCTGCACTGATTACTGGTGAGATTACAGATGTAGCTGGAAATAGCGGCCACGTGCCACATGACTGCTATGCCTAGTGGCTGCACTGATTACTGGTGAGATTACAGATGTAGCTGGAAATAGGGGCCACGTGCCACATGACTGCTATGCCTAGTGGCTGCTATGCCCACCAGCTGCACTGATTACTGGTGAGATTACAGATGTAGCTGGAAATAGGGGCCACGTGCCACATGCCTGCTATGCCCACCAGCTGCACTGATTACTGGTGAGATTACAGATGTAGCTGGAAATAGGGGCCACGTGCCACATGACTGCTATGCCTAGTGGCTGCACTGATTACTGGTGAGATTACAGATGTAGCTGGAAATAGGGGCCACGTGCCACATGACTGCTATGCCTAGTGGCTGCACTGATTACTGGTGAGATTACAGATGTAGCTGGAAATAGGGGCCACGTGCCACATGACTGCTATGCCTAGTGGCTGCACTGATTACTGGTGAGATTACAGATGTAGCTGGAAATAGGGGCCACATGCCACATGACTGCTATGTCCACCAGCTGCACTGATTACTGGTGAGATTACAGATGTAGCTGGAAATAGGGGCCACGTGCCACATGACTGCTATGCCCACCAGCTGCACTGATTACTGGTGAGATTACAGATGTAGCTGGAAATAGGGGCCACGTGCCACATGACTGCTATGCCTAGTGGCTGCACTGATTACTGGTGAGATTACAGATGTAGCTGGAAATAGGGGCCACGTGCCACATGACTGCTATGCCCACCAGCTGCACTGATTACTGGTGGGATTACAGATGTAGCTGGAAATAGTGGCCACGTGCCACATGACTGCTATGCCTAGTGGCTGCACTGATTACTGGTGAGATTACAGATGTAGCTGGAAATAGCGGCCACGTGCCACATGACTGCTATGCCTAGTGGCTGCACTGATTACTGGTGAGATTACAGATGTAGCTGGAAATAGGGGCCACGTGCCACATGACTGCTATGCCCACCAGCTGCACTGATCACTGGTGAGATTACAGATGTAGCTGGAAATAGGGGCCACGTGCCACATGACTGCTATGCCTAGTGGCTGCACTGATTACTGGTAAGATTACAGATGTAGCTGGAAATAGGGGCCACGTGCCACATGACTGCTATGCCCACCAGCTGCACTGATTACTGGTGAGATTACAGATGTAGCTGGAAATAGTGGCCACGTGCCACATGACTGCTATGCCTAGTGGCTGCACTGATTACTGGTGAGATTACAGATGTAGCTGGAAATAGGGGCCACGTGCCACATGACTGCTATGCCTAGTGGCTGCACTGATTACTGGTGAGATTACTGATGTAGCTGGAAATAGGGGCCACGTGCCACATGACTGCTATGCCTAGTGGCTGCACTGATTACTGGTGAGATTACAGATGTAGCTGGAAATAGGGGCCACGTGCCACATGACTGCTATGCCTAGTGGCTGCACTGATTACTGGTGAGATTACTGATGTAGCTGGAAATAGGGGCCACGTGCCACATGACTGCTATGCCTAGTGGCTGCACTGATTACTGGTGAGATTACAGATGTAGCTGGAAATAGTGGCCACGTGCCACATGACTGCTATGCCTAGTGGCTGCACTGATTACTGGTGAGATTACAGATGTAGCTGGGAATAGTGGCCACGTGCCACATGACTGCTATGCCTAGTGGCTGCACTGATCACTGGTGAGATTACAGATGTAGCTGGAAATAGGGGCCACGTGCCACATGACTGCTATGCCTAGTGGCTGCACTGATTACTGGTGAGATTACAGATGTAGCTGGAAATAGGGGCCACGTGCCACATGACTGCTATGCCCACCAGCTGCACTGATTACTGGTGAGATTACAGATGTAGCTGGAAATAGGGGCCACGTGCCACATGACTGCTATGCCCACCAGCTGCACTGATTACTGGTGAGATTACAGATGTAGCTGGAAATAGGGGCCACGTGCCACATGACTGCTATGCCTAGTGGCTGCACTGATCACTGGTGACATTACTGATGTAGCTGGAAATAGGGGCCACGTGCCACATGACTGCTATGCCTAGTGGCTGCACTGATTACTGGTGAGATTACAGATGTAGCTGGAAATAGGGGCCACGTGCCACATGACTGCTATGCCTAGTGGCTGCACTGATTACTGGTGAGATTACAGATGTAGCTGGAAATAGGGGCCACGTGCCACATGACTGCTATCCCTAGTGGCTGCACTGATTACTGGTGAGATTACTGATGTAGCTGGAAATAGGGGCCACGTGTCACATGACTGCTATGCCTAGTGGCTGCACTGATTACTGGTGAGATTACAGATGTAGCTGGAAATAGAGGCCACGTGCCACATGACTGCTATGCCCACCAGCTGCACTGATTACTGGTGAGATTACAGATGTAGCTGGAAATAGGGGCCACGTGCCACATGACTGCTATGCCTAGTGGCTGCACTGATTACTGATGAGATTACAGATGTAGCTGGGAATAGGGGCCACGTGCCACATGACTGCTATGCCTAGTGGCTGCACTGATTACTGGTGAGATTACAGATGTAGCTGGAAATAGGGGCCACGTGTCACATGACTGCTATGCCTAGTGACTGCACTGATTACTGCTGAGATTACAGATGTAGCTGGGAATAGGGGCCACGTGCCACATGACTGCTATGCCTAGTGGCTGCACTGATTACTGGTGAGATTACAGATGTAGCTGGAAATAGGGGCCACATGCCACATGACTGCTATGCCTAGTGGCTGCACTGATTACTGGTGAGATTACAGATGTAGCTGGAAATAGCGGCCACGTGCCACATGACTGCTATACCTAGTGGCTGCACTGATTACTGGTGAGATTACAGATGTAGCTGGAAATAGGGGCCACGTGCCACATGACTGCTATGCCTAGTGGCTGCACTGATTACTGGTGAGATTACTGATGTAGCTGGAAATAGGGGCCACGTGCCACATGACTGCTATGCCTAGTGGCTGCACTGATTACTGGTGAGATTACAGATGTAGCTGGAAATAGGGGCCACGTGTCACATGACTGCTATGCCTAGTGGCTGCACTGATTACTGGTGAGATTACAGATGTAGCTGGAAATAGGGGCCACGTGCCACATGACTGCTATGCCTAGTGGCTGCACTGATCACTGGTGAGATTACAGATGTAGCTGGAAATAGGGGCCACGTGTCACATGACTTCTATGCCTAGTGGCGGCACTGATTACTGGTGAGATTACAGATGTAGCTGGAAATAGCGGCCACGTGCCACATGACTGCTATGCCTAGTGGCTGCACTGATTACTGGTGAGATTACAGATGTAGCTGGAAATAGCGGCCACGTGCCACATGACTGCTATGCCTAGTGGCTGTACTGATTACTGGTGAGATTACAGATGTAGCTGGAAATAGGGGCCACGTGCCACATGACTGCTATGCCCACCAGCTGCACTGATTACTGCTGAGATTACAGATGTAGCTGGAAATAGGGGCCACGTGGCACATGACTGCTATGCCTAGTGGCTGCACTGATTACTGGTGAGATTACTGATGTAGCTGGAAATAGGGGCCACGTGCCACATGACTGCTATGCCTAGTGGCTGCACTGATTACTGGTGAGATTACAGATGTAGCTGGAAATAGTGGCCACGTGTCACATGACTGCTATGCCCACCAGCTGCACTGATTACTGGTGAGATTACAGATGTAGCTGGAAATAGGGGCCACGTGCCACATGACTGCTATGCCTAGTGGCTGCACTGATTACTGGTGAGATTACTGATGTAGCTGGAAATAGGGGCCACGTGCCACATGACTGCTATGCCCACCAGCTGCACTGATCACTGGTGAGATTACAGATGTAGCTGGAAATAGGGGCCACGTGCCACATGACTGCTATGCCTAGTGGCTGCACTGATTACTGGTGAGATTACAGATGTAGCTGGAAATAGGGGCCACGTGCCACATGACTGCTATGCCTAGTGGCTGCACTGATTACTGGTGAGATTACAGATGTAGCTGGAAATAGGGGCCACGTGCCACATGACTGCTATGCCCACCAGCTGCACTGATCACTGGTGAGATTACTGATGTAGCTGGAAATAGGGGCCACGTGCCACATGACTGCTTTGCCTAGTGGCTGCACTGATTACTGGTGAGATTACAGATGTAGCTGGAAATAGTGGCCACGTGCCACATGACTGCTATGCCTAGTGGCTGCACTGATTACTGGTGAGATTACAGATGTAGCTGGAAATAGGGGCCACGTGCCACATGACTGCTATGCCTAGTGGCTGCACTGATTACTGGTGAGATTACAGATGTAGCTGGAAATAGGGGCCACGTGCCACATGACTGCTATGCCTAGTGGCTGCACTGATTACTGGTGAGATTACTGATGTAGCTGGAAATAGGGGCCACGTGCCACATGACTGCTATGCCCACCAGCTGCACTGATTACTGGTGAGATTACAGATGTAGCTGGAAATAGTGGCCACGTGCCACATGACTGCTATGCCCACCAGCTGCACTGATTACTGGTGAGATTACAGATGTAGCTGGAAATAGGGGCCACGTGCCACATGACTGCTATGCCTAGTGGCTGCACTGATTACTGGTGAGATTACAGATGTAGCTGGAAATAGTGGCCACGTGCCACATGACTGCTATGCCTAGTGGCTGCACTGATCACTGGTGAGATTACAGATGTAGCTGGAAATAGGGGCCACGTGCCACATGACTGCTATGCCCACCAGCTGCACTGATTACTGGTGAGATTACAGATGTAGCTGGAAATAGGGGCCACGTGCCACATGACTGCTATGCCCACCAGCTGCACTGATTACTGGTGAGATTACAGATGTAGCTGGAAATAGGGGCCACGTGCCACATGACTGCTATGCCTAGTGGCTGCACTGATTTCTGGTGAGATTACAGATGTAGCTGGAAATAGTGGCCACGTGCCACATGACTGCTATGCCTAGTGGCTGCACTGATTACTGGTGAGATTACAGATGTAGCTGGAAATAGGGGCCACGTGCCACATGACTGCTATGCCTAGTGGCTGCACTGATTACTGGTGAGATTACAGATGTAGCTGGAAATAGCGGCCACGTGCCACATGACTGCTATGCCTAGTGGCTGCACTGATTACTGGTGAGATTACAGATGTAGCTGGAAATAGGGGCCACGTGCCACATGACTGCTATGCCTAGTGGCTGCACTGATTACTGGTGAGATTACAGATGTAGCTGGAAATAGGGGCCACGTGCCACATGACTGCTATGCCTAGTGGCTGCACTGATTACTGGTGAGATTACAGATGTAGCTGGAAATAGGGGCCACGTGCCACATGACTGCTATGCCTAGTGGCTGCACTGATTACTGGTGAGATTACAGATGTAGCTGGAAATAGGGGCCACATGTCACATGACTGCTATGCCTAGTGGCTGCACTGATTACTGGTGAGATTACAGATGTAGCTGGAAATAGGGGCCACGTGCCACATGACTGCTACGCCTAGTGGCTGCACTGATTACTGGTGAGATTACAGATGTAGCTGGAAATAGCGGCCACGTGCCACATGACTGCTATGCCTAGTGGCTGCACTGATTACTGGTGAGATTACTGATGTAGCTGGGAATAGTGGCCACGTGCCACATGACTGCTATGCCTAGTGGCTGCACTGATTACTGGTGAGATTACAGATGTAGCTGGGAATAGGGGCCACGTGTCACATGACTGCTATGCCTAGTGGCTGCACTGATTACTGGTGAGATTACAGATGTAGCTGGGAATAGTGGCCACGTGCCACATGACTGCTATGCCTAGTGGCTGCACTGATTACTGGTGAGATTACTGATGTAGCTGGGAATAGTGGCCACGTGCCACATGACTGCTATGCCTAGTGGCTGCACTGATTACTGGTGAGAATACTGATGTAGCTGGAAATAGTGGCCACGTGCCACATGACTGCTATGCCTAGTGGCCGCACTGATTACTGGTGAGATTACAGATGTAGCTGGAAATAGTGGCCACGTGCCACATGACTGCTATGCCTAGTGGCTGCACTGATTACTGGTGAGATTACAGATGTAGCTGGGAATAGTGGCCACGTGCCACATGACTGCTATGCCTAGTGGCTGCACTGATTACTGGTGAGATTACTGATGTAGCTGGAAATAGGGGCCACGTGCCACATGACTGCTATGCCTAGTGGCTGCACTGATTACTGGTGAGATTACAGATGTAGCTGGAAATAGGGGCCACGTGCCACATGACTGCTATGCCCACCAGCTGCACTGATTACTGGTGAGATTACAGATGTAGCTGGAAATAGGGACCACGTGCCACATGACTGCTATGCCCACCAGCTGCACTGATTACTGGTGAGATTACAGATGTAGCTGGAAATAGGGGCCACGTGCCACATGACTGCTATGCCCACCAGCTGCACTGATCACTGGTGAGATTACAGATGTAGCTGGGAATAGTGGCCACGTGCCACATGACTGCTATGCCCACCAGCTGCACTGATTACTGGTGAGATTACAGATGTAGCTGGAAATAGCGGCCACGTGTCACATGACTGCTATGCCTAGTGGCTGCACTGATTACTGGTGAGATTACAGATGTAGCTGGAAATAGGGGCCACGTGCCACATGACTGCTATGCCTAGTGGCTGCACTGATCACTGGTGAGATTACAGATGTAGCTGGAAATAGTGGCCACGTGCCACATGACTGCTATGCCTAGTGGCTGCACTGATCACTGGTGAGATTACAGATGTAGCTGGGAATAGTGGCCACGTGCCACATGACTGCTATGCCTAGTGGCTGCACTGATCACTGGTGAGATTACAGATATAGCTGGAAATAGGGGCCACGTGCCACATGACTGCTATGCCCACCAGCTGCACTGATTACTGGTGAGATTACAGATGTAGCTGGAAATAGCGGCCACGTGCCACATGACTGCTATGCCTAGCGGCTGCACTGATTACTGGTGGGATTACTGATGTAGCTGGAAATAGCGGCCACGTGCCACATGACTGCTATGCCTAGCGGCTGCACTGATTACTGGTGAGATTACAGATGTAGCAGGAAATAGCGGCCACGTGCCACATGACTGCTATGCCTAGTGGCTGCACTGATTACTGGTGAGATTACAGATGTAGCTGGAAATAGTGGCCACGTGCCACATGACTGCTATGCCTAGTGGCTGCACTGATTACTGGTGAGATTACAGATGTAGCTGGAAATAGGGGCCACGTGCCACATGACTGCTATGCCTAGTGGCTGCACTGATTACTGGTGAGATTACAGATGTAGCTGGAAATAGGGGCCACGTGCCACATGACTGCGATGCCCAGTGGCTGCACTGATTACTGGTGAGATTACAGATGTAGCTGGAAATAGGGGCCACGTGCCACATGACTGCTATGCCTAGCGGCTGCACTGATTACTGGTGAGATTACAGATGTAGCAGGAAATAGCGGCCACGTGCCACATGACTGCTATGCCTAGTGGCTGCACTGATTACTGGTGAGATTACAGATGTAGCTGGAAATAGTGGCCACGTGCCACATGACTGCTATGCCTAGTGGCTGCACTGATTACTGGTGAGATTACAGATGTAGCTGGAAATAGGGGCCACGTGCCACATGACTGCTATGCCTAGTGGCTGCACTGATTACTGGTGAGATTACAGATGTAGCTGGAAATAGGGGCCACGTGCCACATGACTGCGATGCCCAGTGGCTGCACTGATTACTGGTGAGATTACAGATGTAGCTGGAAATAGGGGCCACGTGCCACATGACTGCTATGCCTAGTGGCTGCACTGATTACTGGTGAGATTACTGATGTAGCTGGAAATAGGGGCCACGTGCCACATGACTGCTATGCCCACCAGCTGCACTGATTACTGGTGAGATTACAGATGTAGCTGGAAATAGGGGCCACATGCCACATGACTGCTATGCCTAGTGGCTGCACTGATTACTGGTGAGATTACAGATGTAGCTGGAAATAGTGGCCACGTGCCACATGACTGCTATGCCCACCAGCTGCACTGATTACTGGTGAGATTACAGATGTAGCTGGAAATAGGGGCCACGTGCCACATGACTGCTATGCCCAGCAGCTGCACTGATTACTGGTGAGATTACTGATGTAGCTGGAAATATTGGCCACGTGCCACATGACTGCTATGCCTAGTGGCTGCACTGATTACTGGTAAGATTACTGATGTAGCTGGAAATAGTGGCCACGTGCCACATGACTGCTATGCCTAGTGGCTGCACTGATCACTGGTGAGATTACAGATGTAGCTGGGAATAGTGGCCACGTGCCACATGACTGCTATGCCTAGTGGCTGCACTGATTACTGGTGAGATTACAGATGTAGCTGGAAATAGTGGCCACGTGCCACATGACTGCTATGCCTAGTGGCTGCACTGATTACTGGTGAGATTACAGATGTAGCTGGAAATAGGGGCCACGTGTCACATGACTGCTATGCCTAGTGGCTGCACTGATTACTGGTGAGATTACAGATGTAGCTGGAAATAGGGGCCACGTGCCACATGACTGCTATGCCTAGTGGCTGCACTGATTACTGGTGAGATTACAGATGTAGCTGGAAATAGGGGCCACGTGCCACATGACTGCTATGCCTAGTGGCTGCACTGATTACTGGTGAGATTACAGATGTAGCTGGAAATAGGGGCCACGTGCCACATGACTGCTATGCCCACCAGCTGCACTGATTACTGGTGAGATTACAGATGTAGCTGGAAATAGGGGCCACGTGCCACATGACTGCTATGCCTAGTGGCTGCACTGATTACTGGTGAGATTACAGATGTAGCTGGAAATAGGGGCCACATGCCACATGACTGCTATGCCTAGTGGCTGCACTGATTACTGGTGAGATTACAGATGTAGCTGGAAATAGTGGCCACGTGCCACATGACTGCTATGCCTAGTGGCTGCACTGATTACTGGTGAGATTACAGATGTAGCTGGAAATAGCGGCCACGTGCCACATGACTGCTATACCTAGTGGCTGCACTGATTACTGGTGAGATTACTGATGTAGCTGGAAATAGGGGCCACGTGCCACATGACTGCTATGCCCACCAGCTGCACTGATTACTGGTGAGATTACTGATGTAGCTGGAAATAGTGGCCACGTGCCACATGACTGCTATGCCTAGTGGCTGCACTGATTACTGGTGAGATTACAGATGTAGCTGGAAATAGCGGCCACGTGCCACATGACTGCTATACCTAGTGGCTGCACTGATTACTGGTGAGATTACAGATGTAGCTGAAAATAGGGGCCACGTGCCACATGACTGCTATGCCTAGTCTCTGCACTGATTACTGGTGAGATTACAGATGTAGCTGGAAATAGGGGCCACGTGCCACATGACTGCCATGCCTAGTGGCTGCACTGATTACTGGTGAGATTACAGATGTAGCTGGAAATAGGGGCCACGTGCCACATGACTGCTATGCCCAGTGGCTGCACTGATTACTGGTGAGATTACAGATGTAGCTGGAAATAGGGGCCACGTGCCACATGACTGCTATGCCTAGTGGGTGCACTGATTACTGGTGAGATTACAGATGTAGCTGGAAATAGGGGCCACGTGCCACATGACTGCTATGCCCACCAGCTGCACTGATTACTGGTGAGATTACTGATGTAGCTGGAAATAGGGGCCACGTGTCACATGACTGCTATGCCTAGCGGCTGCACTGATTACTGGTGAGATTACAGATGTAGCTGGAAATAGGGGCCACGTGTCACATGACTGCTATGCCTAGTGGCTGCACTGATCACTGGTGAGATTACAGATGTGGCTGGAAATAGTGACCACGTGCCACATGACTGCTATGCCCACCAGCTGCACTGATTACTGGTAAGATTACTGATGTAGCTGGAAATAGTGGCCACGTGCCACATGACTGCTATGCCTAGTGGCTGCACTGATTACTGGTGAGATTACAGATGTAGCTGGAAATAGCGGCCACGTGCCACATGACTGCTATGCCTAGTGGCTGCACTGATTACTGGTGAGATTACTGATGTAGCTGGGAATAGGGGCCACGTGCCACATGACTGCTATGCCTAGTGGCTGCACTGATTACTGGTGAGATTACAGATATAGCTGGAGATAGGGGCCACGTGCCACATGACTGCTATGCCTAGTGGCTGCACTGATTACTGGTGAGAATACAGATGTAGCTGGAAATAGGGGCCACGTGCCACATGACTGCTATGCCTAGTGGCTGCACTGATTACTGGTGAGATTACAGATGTAGCTGGAAATAGGGGCCACGTGCCACATGACTGCTATGCCTAGTGGCTGCACTGATTACTGGTGAGATTACAGATGTAGCTGGAAATAGGGGCCACGTGCCACATGACTGCTATGCCTAGTGGCTGCACTGATTACTGGTGAGATTACAGATGTAGCTGGAAATAGCGGCCACGTGCCACATGACTGCTATGCCTAGTGGCTGTACTGATTACTGGTGAGATTACAGATGTAGCTGGAAATAGGGGCCACGTGTCACATGACTGCTATGCCTAGTGGCTGCACTGATTACTGGTGAGATTACTGATGTAGCTGGAAATAGGGGCCACGTGCCACATGACTGCTATGCCTAGTGGCTGCACTGATTACTGGTGAGATTACAGATGTAGCTGGAAATAGGGGCCACATGCCACATGACTGCTATGCCCAGTGGCTGCACTGATTACTGGTGAGATTACTGATGTAGCTGGGAATAGGGGCCACGTGCCACATGACTGCTATGCCCACCAGCTGCACTGATTACTGGTGAGATTACTGATGTAGCTGGAAATAGGGGCCACGTGCCACATGACTGCTATGCCTAGTGGCTGCTCTGATTACTGGTGAGATTACAGATGTAGCTGGAAATAGGGGCCACGTGCCACATGACTGCTATGCCTAGTGGCTGCACTGATTACTGGTGAGATTACAGATGTAGCTGGAAATAGGGGCCACGTGCCACATGACTGCTATGCCTAGTGGCTGCACTGATTACTGGTGAGATTACAGATGTAGCTGGAAATAGGGGCCACGTGCCACATGACTGCTATGCCTAGTGGCTGCACTGATTACTGGTGAGATTACAGATGTAGCTGGAAATAGGGGCCACGTGCCACATGACCGCTATGCCTAGTGGCTGCACTGATTACTGGTGAGATTACAGATGTAGCTGGAAATAGGGGCCACGTGTCACATGACTGCTATGCCCACCAGCTGCACTGATTACTGGTGAGATTACAGATGTAGCTGGAAATAGTGGCCACGTGCCACATGACTGCTATGCCTAGTGGCTGCACTGATTACTGGTGAGATTACAGATGTAGCTGGAAATAGCGGCCACGTGGCACATGACTGCTATGCCCACCAGCTGCACTGATTACTGGTGAGATTACAGATGTAGCTGGAAATAGCGGCCACGTGGCACATGACTGCTATGCCCACCAGCTGCACTGATTACTGGTGAGATTACAGATGTAGCTGGGAATAGGGGCCACATGCCACATGACTGCTATGCCTAGTGGCTGCACTGATTACTGGTGAGATTACAGATGTAGCTGGAAATAGCGGCCACGTGTCACATGACTGCTATGCCTAGTGGCTGCACTGATTACTGGTGAGATTACAGATGTAGCTGGAAATAGGGGCCACGTGCCACATGACTGCTATGCCCACCAGCTGCACTGATTACTGGTGAGATTACAGATGTAGCTGGAAATAGGGGCCACGTGCCACATGACTGCTATGCCTAGTGGCTGCACTGATTACTGGTGAGATTACAGATGTAGCTGGGAATAGGGGCCACGTGCCACATGACTGCTATGCCTAGTGGCTGCACTGATTACTGGTGAGATTACA
The DNA here is from genome assembly GCF_040937935.1 of Hyperolius riggenbachi. Lineage (NCBI taxonomy): Eukaryota > Metazoa > Chordata > Amphibia > Anura > Hyperoliidae > Hyperolius > Hyperolius riggenbachi. The sequence goes on along the minus strand of NC_090648.1, from coordinate 517,692,809 downwards.
GATGTAGCTGGAAATAGGGGCCACGTGCCACATGACTGCTATGCCTAGTGGCTGCACTGATTACTGGTGAGATTACAGATGTAGCTGGAAATAGGGGCCACGTGTCACATGACTGCTATGCCTAGTGGCTGCACTGATTACTGGTGAGATTACAGATGTAGCTGGAAATAGGGGCCACGTGCCACATGACTGCTATGCCCACCAGCTGCACTGATTACTGGTGAGATTACAGATGTAGCTGGAATTAGGGGCCACGTGCCACATGACTGCTATGCCTAGTGGCTGCACTGATTACTGGTGAGATTACAGATGTAGCTGGAAATAGCGGCCACGTGCCACATGACTGCTATGCCTAGTGGCTGCACTGATTACTGGTGAGATTACAGATGTAGCTGGAAATAGTGGCCACGTGCCACATGACTGCTATGCCTAGTGGCTGCACTGATTACTGGTGAGATTACTGATGTAGCTGGAAATAGTGGCCACGTGCCACATGACTGCTATGCCCAGTGGCTGCACTGATTACTGGTGAGATTACAGATGTAGCTGGAAATAGGGGCCACGTGCCACATGACTGCTATGCCTAGTGGCTGCACTGATTACTGGTGAGATTACAGATGTAGCTGGAAATAGGGGCCACGTGCCACATGACTGCTATGCCTAGTGGCTGCACTGATTACTGGTGAGATTACAGATGTAGCTGGAAATAGTGGCCACGTGCCACATGACTGCTATGCCTAGTGGCTGCACTGATTACTGGTGAGATTACAGATGTAGCTGGAAATAGGGGCCACGTGCCACATGACTGCTATGCCTAGTGGCTGCACTGATTACTGGTGAGATTACAGATGTAGCTGGAAATAGGGGCCACGTGCCACATGACTGCTATGCCCACCAGCTGCACTGATTACTGGTGAGATTACAGATGTAGCTGGAAATAGGGGCCACGTGCCACATGACTGCTATGCCTAGTGGCTGCACTGATTACTGGTGAGATTACAGATATAGCTGGAAATAGGGGCCACATGCCACATGACTGCTATGCCTAGTGGCTGCACTGATTACTGGTGAGATTACAGATGTAGCTGGAAATAGTGGCCACGTGCCACATGACTGCTATGCCTAGTGGCTGCACTGATTACTGGTGAGATTACAGATGTAGCTGGAAATAGGGGCCACGTGCCACATGACTGCTATGCCCACCAGCTGCACTGATTACTGGTGAGATTACAGATGTAGCTGGAAATAGCGGCCACGTGCCACATGACTGCTATGCCTAGTGGCTGCACTGATTACTGGTGAGATTACAGATGTAGCTGGAAATAGGGGCCACGTGCCACATGACTGCTATGCCTAGTGGCTGCACTGATTACTGGTGAGATTACAGATGTAGCTGGAAATAGTGGCCACGTGCCACATGACTGCTATGCCCACCAGCTGCACTGATTACTGGTGAGATTACAGATATAGCTGGAAATAGTGGCCACGTGCCACATGACTGCTATGCCTAGTGGCTGCACTGATTACTGGTGAGATTACAGATGTAGCTGGAAATAGGGGCCACGTGCCACATGACTGCTATGCCTAGTGGCTGCACTGATTACTGGTGAGATTACAGATGTAGCTGGAAATAGGGGCCACGTGCCACATGACTGCTATGCCTAGTGGCTGCACTGATTACTGGTGAGATTACTGATGTAGCTGGGAATAGGGGCCACGTGCCACATGACTGCTATGCCTAGTGGCTGCACTGATTACTGGTGAGATTACAGATATAGCTGGAGATAGGGGCCACGTGCCACATGACTGCTATGCCTAGTGGCTGCACTGATTACTGGTGAGAATACAGATGTAGCTGGAAATAGGGGCCACGTGCCACATGACTGCTATGCCTAGTGGCTGCACTGATTACTGGTGAGATTACAGATGTAGCTGGAAATAGGGGCCACGTGCCACATGACTGCTATGCCTAGTGGCTGCACTGATTACTGGTGAGATTACAGATGTAGCTGGAAATAGGGGCCACGTGCCACATGACTGCTATGCCTAGTGGCTGCACTGATTACTGGTGAGATTACAGATGTAGCTGGAAATAGCGGCCACGTGCCACATGACTGCTATGCCTAGTGGCTGTACTGATTACTGGTGAGATTACAGATGTAGCTGGAAATAGGGGCCACGTGTCACATGACTGCTATGCCTAGTGGCTGCACTGATTACTGGTGAGATTACTGATGTAGCTGGAAATAGGGGCCACGTGCCACATGACTGCTATGCCTAGTGGCTGCACTGATTACTGGTGAGATTACAGATGTAGCTGGAAATAGGGGCCACATGCCACATGACTGCTATGCCCAGTGGCTGCACTGATTACTGGTGAGATTACTGATGTAGCTGGGAATAGGGGCCACGTGCCACATGACTGCTATGCCCACCAGCTGCACTGATTACTGGTGAGATTACTGATGTAGCTGGAAATAGGGGCCACGTGCCACATGACTGCTATGCCTAGTGGCTGCTCTGATTACTGGTGAGATTACAGATGTAGCTGGAAATAGGGGCCACGTGCCACATGACTGCTATGCCTAGTGGCTGCACTGATTACTGGTGAGATTACAGATGTAGCTGGAAATAGGGGCCACGTGCCACATGACTGCTATGCCTAGTGGCTGCACTGATTACTGGTGAGATTACAGATGTAGCTGGAAATAGGGGCCACGTGCCACATGACTGCTATGCCTAGTGGCTGCACTGATTACTGGTGAGATTACAGATGTAGCTGGAAATAGGGGCCACGTGCCACATGACCGCTATGCCTAGTGGCTGCACTGATTACTGGTGAGATTACAGATGTAGCTGGAAATAGGGGCCACGTGTCACATGACTGCTATGCCCACCAGCTGCACTGATTACTGGTGAGATTACAGATGTAGCTGGAAATAGTGGCCACGTGCCACATGACTGCTATGCCTAGTGGCTGCACTGATTACTGGTGAGATTACAGATGTAGCTGGAAATAGCGGCCACGTGGCACATGACTGCTATGCCCACCAGCTGCACTGATTACTGGTGAGATTACAGATGTAGCTGGAAATAGCGGCCACGTGGCACATGACTGCTATGCCCACCAGCTGCACTGATTACTGGTGAGATTACAGATGTAGCTGGGAATAGGGGCCACGTGCCACATGACTGCTATGCCTAGTGGCTGCACTGATTACTGGTGAGATTACAGATGTAGCTGGAAATAGCGGCCACGTGTCACATGACTGCTATGCCTAGTGGCTGCACTGATTACTGGTGAGATTACAGATGTAGCTGGAAATAGGGGCCACGTGCCACATGACTGCTATGCCCACCAGCTGCACTGATTACTGGTGAGATTACAGATGTAGCTGGAAATAGGGGCCACGTGCCACATGACTGCTATGCCTAGTGGCTGCACTGATTACTGGTGAGATTACAGATGTAGCTGGGAATAGGGGCCACGTGCCACATGACTGCTATGCCTAGTGGCTGCACTGATTACTGGTGAGATTACAGATGTAGCTGGAAATAGGGGCCACGTGCCACATGACTGCTATGCCTAGTGGCTGCACTGATTACTGGTGAGATTACAGATGTAGCTGGAAATAGGGGCCACGTGTCACATGACTGCTATGCCTAGTGGCTGCACTGATTACTGGTGAGATTACAGATGTAGCTGGAAATAGGGGCCACGTGCCACATGACTGCTATGCCCACCAGCTGCACTGATTACTGGTGAGATTACAGATGTAGCTGGAATTAGGGGCCACGTGCCACATGACTGCTATGCCTAGTGGCTGCACTGATTACTGGTGAGATTACAGATGTAGCTGGAAATAGCGGCCACGTGCCACATGACTGCTATGCCTAGTGGCTGCACTGATTACTGGTGAGATTACAGATGTAGCTGGAAATAGTGGCCACGTGCCACATGACTGCTATGCCTAGTGGCTGCACTGATTACTGGTGAGATTACTGATGTAGCTGGAAATAGTGGCCACGTGCCACATGACTGCTATGCCCAGTGGCTGCACTGATTACTGGTGAGATTACAGATGTAGCTGGAAATAGGGGCCACGTGCCACATGACTGCTATGCCTAGTGGCTGCACTGATTACTGGTGAGATTACAGATGTAGCTGGAAATAGGGGCCACGTGCCACATGACTGCTATGCCTAGTGGCTGCACTGATTACTGGTGAGATTACAGATGTAGCTGGAAATAGTGGCCACGTGCCACATGACTGCTATGCCTAGTGGCTGCACTGATTACTGGTGAGATTACAGATGTAGCTGGAAATAGGGGCCACGTGCCACATGACTGCTATGCCTAGTGGCTGCACTGATTACTGGTGAGATTACAGATGTAGCTGGAAATAGGGGCCACGTGCCACATGACTGCTATGCCCACCAGCTGCACTGATTACTGGTGAGATTACAGATGTAGCTGGAAATAGGGGCCACGTGCCACATGACTGCTATGCCTAGTGGCTGCACTGATTACTGGTGAGATTACAGATATAGCTGGAAATAGGGGCCACATGCCACATGACTGCTATGCCTAGTGGCTGCACTGATTACTGGTGAGATTACAGATGTAGCTGGAAATAGTGGCCACGTGCCACATGACTGCTATGCCTAGTGGCTGCACTGATTACTGGTGAGATTACAGATGTAGCTGGAAATAGGGGCCACGTGCCACATGACTGCTATGCCCACCAGCTGCACTGATTACTGGTGAGATTACAGATGTAGCTGGAAATAGCGGCCACGTGCCACATGACTGCTATGCCTAGTGGCTGCACTGATTACTGGTGAGATTACAGATGTAGCTGGAAATAGGGGCCACGTGCCACATGACTGCTATGCCTAGTGGCTGCACTGATTACTGGTGAGATTACAGATGTAGCTGGAAATAGTGGCCACGTGCCACATGACTGCTATGCCCACCAGCTGCACTGATTACTGGTGAGATTACAGATATAGCTGGAAATAGTGGCCACGTGCCACATGACTGCTATGCCTAGTGGCTGCACTGATTACTGGTGAGATTACAGATGTAGCTGGAAATAGGGGCCACGTGCCACATGACTGCTATGCCTAGTGGCTGCACTGATTACTGGTGAGATTACAGATGTAGCTGGAAATAGGGGCCACGTGCCACATGACTGCTATGCCTAGTGGCTGCACTGATTACTGGTGAGATTACAGATGTAGCTGGAAATAGTGGCCACGTGCCACATGACTGCTATGCCCACCAGCTGCACTGATTACTGGTGAGATTACAGATGTAGCTGGAAATAGGGGCCACGTGCCACATGACTGCTATGCCTAGTGGCTGCACTGATCACTGGTGAGATTACAGATGTAGCTGGAAATAGGGGCCACGTGCCACATGACTGCTATGCCTAGTGGCTGCACTGATCACTGGTGAGATTACAGATGTAGCTGGAAATAGTGGCCACGTGCCACATGACTGCTATGCCTAGTGGCTGCCTTGATTACTGGTGAGATTACAGATGTAGCTGGAAATAGGGGCCACGTGCCACATGACTGCTATGCCTAGTGGCTGCACTGATTACTGGTGAGATTACAGATGTAGCTGGAAATAGGGGCCACGTGCCACATGACTGCTACGCCTAGTGGCTGCACTGATTACTGGTGAGATTACAGATGTAGCTGGAAATAGCGGCCACGTGCCACATGACTGCTATGCCTAGTGGCTGTACTGATTACTGGTGAGATTACAGATGTAGCTGGAAATAGTGGCCACGTGCCACATGACTGCTATGCCTAGTGGCTGCACTGATTACTGGTGAGATTACAGATGTAGCTGGAAATAGTGGCCACGTGCCACATGACTGCTATGCCTAGTGGCTGCACTGATTACTGGTGAGATTACAGATGTAGCTGGAAATAGGGGCCACGTGCCACATGACTGCTATGCCCACCAGCTGCACTGATTACTGGTGAGATTACTGATGTAGCTGGAAATAGGGGCCACGTGCCACATGACTGCTATGCCCACCAGCTGCACTGATTACTGGTGAGATTACTGATGTAGCTGGAAATAGCAGCCACGTGCCACATGACTGCTATGCCTAGTGGCTGCACTGATTACTGGTGAGATTACAGATGTAGCTGGAAATAGCGGCCACGTGCCACATGACTGCTATGCCTAGTGGCTGCACTGATTACTGGTGAGATTACTGATGTAGCTGGAAATAGCGGCCACGTGCCACATGACTGCTATGCCTAGTGGCTGCACTGATTACTGGTAAGATTACAGATGTAGCTGGAAATAGGGGCCACGTGCCACATGACTGCTATGCCTAGTGGCTGCTCTGATTACTGGTGAGATTACAGATGTAGCTGGGAATAGTGGCCACGTGCCACATGACTGCTATGCCTATCGGCCGCATTGATTACTGGTGAGATTACAGATGTAGCTGGGAATAGTGGCCACGTGCCACATGACTGCTATGCCTAGTGGCTGCACTGATTACTGGTGAGATGACAGATGTAGCTGGAAATAGGGGCCACGTGACACATGACTGCTATGCCCACCAGCTGCACTGATTACTGGTGAGATTACAGATGTAGCTGGAAATAGGAGCCACGTGCCACATGACTGCTATGCCCACCAGCTGCACTGATTACTGGTGAGATTACAGATGTAGCTGGAAATAGGGGCCACGTGCCACATGACTGCTATGCCCACTAGTGTTGGGCGAACAGTGTTCGCCACTGTTCGGGTTCTGCAGAACATCACCCTGTTCGGGTGATGTTCGAGTTCGGCCGAACACCTGACGGTGCTCGGCCAAACCGTTCGGCCATATGGCCGAACTAAGAGCGCATGGCCGAACGTTCCCCGAACGTTCGGCTAGCGCTGTGATTGGCCGAACGGGTCACGTGGTTCGGACCCGAACGCGCTCTGATTGGCCGAACTGTCACGTGGTTCGGGTAAATAAATACCCGAACCACGTCATATCTCCGCCATTTGTCTGTGGGTTTAGCTTTGGGTAGGCAGGCAGGGTAGTTCGCGCTCCAGCCACGCTAGCCAGGGTCCCCCCCAGTCATTGTGTGTCGCTGCTGGGAATAGTAGTACACCGCTCGCTCAGCATTCTGTTTACTGCCACTCTGTGTACCTCGCTCAGCCACACTATATAGCATTCTGTTTACTGCCACTCTGTGTCTGCTGGGAATAGTAGTACACCGCTTGCACAGCCACACTATATAGCATTCTGTTTACTGCCACTCTGTGTACCTCGCTCAGCCACACTATATAGCATTCTGTTTACTGCCACTCTGTGTCTGCTGGGAATAGTGGTACACCGCTCGCTCAGCCACACTATATAGCATTCTGTTCACTGTTCTGTGTCTGCTTGGAATAGTGGTACACCGCTCGTTCAGCCACACTATATAGCATTCTGTGTACTGTTCTGTGTCTGCTGGGAACAGTAGTACACCGCTCGTTCAGCCACACTATATAGCATTCTGTGTACTGTTCTGTGTCTGCTGGGAACAGTAGTACACCGCTCGCTCAGCCACACTATATAGCATTCTGTTCACTGTTCTGTGTCTGCTGGGAATAGTGGTACACCGCTCGCTCAGCCACACTATATAGCATTCTGTTCACTGTTCTGTGTCTGCTGGGAATAGTGGTACACCGCTCGCTCAGCCACACTATATAGCATTCTGTTTACTGTTCTGTGTCTGCTGGGAATAGTGGTACACCGCTCGCTCATCCACACTATATAGCATTCTGTTCACTGTTCTGTGTCTGCTGGGAATAGTGGTACACCGCTCGCTCAGCCACACTATATAGCATTCTGTTCACTGTTCTGTGTCTGCTGGGAATAGTGGTACACCGCTCGCTCAGCCACACTATATAGCATTCTGTTTACTGCCACTCTGTGTACCTCGCTCAGCCACACTATATAGCATTCTGTTTACTGCCACTCTGTGTCTGCTGGGAATAGTGGTACACCGCTCGCTCAGCCACACTATATAGCATTCTGTTCACTGTTCTGTGTCTGCTTGGAATAGTGGTACACCGCTCGCTCAGCCACACTATATAGCATTCTGTTTACTGTTCTGTGTCTGCTGGGAATAGTGGTACACCGCTCGCTCAGCCACACTATATAGCATTCTGTTCACTGTTCTGTGTCTGCTGGGAATAGTGGTACACCGCTCGCTCAGCCACACTATATAGCATTCTGTTTACTGTTCTGTGTCTGCTGGGAACAGTAGTACACCGCTCGCTCAGCCAGAGTATATAGCATTGTGTTTACTGCCACTCTGTGTACACCGCTCAGCCAGACTATATACCATTGTTTACTGACACTCTGTGTACACCACTCAGCCACACTATATACCATTGTTTACTGACACTCTGTGTACACCGCTCAGCCAGACTATATACCATTGTTTACTGCCACTCTGATTCTGCTGGGAACAGTAGTACACCGCTCGCTCAGCCAGACTATATACCATTGTTTACTGACACTCTGTGTACACCGCTCAGCCAGACTATATACCATTGTTTACTGACACTCTGTGTACACCACTCAGCCACACTATATACCATTGTTTACTGACACTCTGTGTACACCGCTCAGCCAGACTATATACCATTGTTTACTGCCACTCTGATTCTGCTGGGAACAGTAGTACACCGCTCGCTCAGCCAGACTATATACCATTGTTTACTGACACTATATAGCAGACTATATAGCATTGTGTGTACACCGCTCAGCCAGACTATATACCATTGTTTACTGACACTCTGTGTACACCGCTCAGCCAGACTATATACCATTGTTTACTGCCACTCTGATTCTGCTGGGAACAGTAGTACACCGCTCGCTCAGCCAGACTATATACCATTGTTTACTGACACTCTGTGTACACCGCTCAGCCAGACTATATACCATTGTTTACTGACACTATATAGCAGACTATATAGCATTGTGTGTACACCGCTCAGCCAGACTATATACCATTGTTTACTGACACTCTGTGTACACCGCTCAGCCAGACTATATACCATTGTTTACTGCCACTCTGATTCTGCTGGGAACAGTAGTACACCGCTCGCTCAGCCAGACTATATACCATTGTTTACTGACACTCGATGTACACCGCTCAGCCAGACTATATACCATTGTTTACTGCCACTCTGATTCTGCTGGGAACAGTAGTACACCGCTCGCTCAGCCAGACTATATACCATTGTTTACTGACACTCTGTGTACACCGCTCAGCCAGACTATATACCATTGTTTACTGCCACTCTGATTCTGCTGGGAACAGTAGTACACCGCTCGCTCAGCCAGACTATATACCATTGTTTACTGACACTCTGTGTACACCGCTCAGCCAGACTATATACCATTGTTTACTGACACTATATAGCAGACTATATAGCATTGTGTGTACACCGCTCAGCCAGACTATATACCATTGTTTACTGACACTCTGTGTACACCGCTCAGCCAGACTATATACCATTGTTTACTGCCACTCTGATTCTGCTGGGAACAGTAGTACACCGCTCGCTCAGCCAGACTATATACCATTGTTTACTGACACTCTATGTACACCGCTCAGCCAGACTATATACCATTGTTTACTGCCACTCTGATTCTGCTGGGAACAGTAGTACACCGCTCGCTCAGCCAGACTATATACCATTGTTTACTGACACTCTATGTACACCGCTCAGCCAGACTATATACCATTGTTTACTGCCACTCTGATTCTGCTGGGAACAGTAGTACACCGCTCGCTCAGCCAGACTATATAGCATTGTGTTTACTGCCACTCTGTGTACACCGCTCAGCCACACTATATAGCATTGCGTACTCTGCCAGTCAGTGTGTATATTGCTGGGATCAGTAATACTCCACTCACCGTCAACCACTATATGAGCTCAACATGAGTTCCCCAGAGACCTCCGCTGTGAGCAGCACTCCCAACAACAGCAACAGCCAACGCCCCACGCAAGCTATAACATCCACCCCAGCAGCCAGTGGTCAGCAGCAGCCCTCCCCGGAGGAGAACGTTGTGTCCATCAGTCCGTCGCCAGAGCGATTAATGAGGGCTGCCATTGAGGAGATGATGGGGCCTGATGTGGAGGAGGAGGTCTGGCTCAGGCCAGCATCCCAAGTTAATGTTGAGGACGATGAGGGGTCTGTGTCTGGGGATGTTGGGGTGGCAGAGGTGGTGGGTGGGTCAGACTCAGGAGAAGAGTTGTATGATGAGGATGATGATCGGGACCATCTGTATGTGCCTCAGAGTCCGACCCCGGAAAACATGTTGTATCGTGTGTTTAGGTACTAAAATCTGCGTTCCCTCCCAGTAGTGTTGGGCGGACAGTGTTTGCCACTGTTCGGGTTCTGCAGAACATCACCCTGTTCGGGGTGACTATATAGCAGACTATATAGCATTGTGTTTAATGCCACTCTGTGTACACGGCTCAGCCACACTATATAGCATTGTGTTTACTTCCACTCTGTGTCTGCTGGGAACAGTAGTACACCGCTCACCCGCCACTGTATAGCATTGTGCTCTGTGTCACTGCTGACAATAGTGGTACACCGCTCACCCACCACTGTATAGCATTTCTGTACTGCCACTGTACTGCTGCCAGTCAGCGTGTACTTTAAGGATAAGTGAAATGAGGAAGAAATCCGGTGAAAGAGGGAGGGGCAAGGGAAGAGGTGTTTCCCCTGACGGTTCACGTACAGGCCACAGGGGAGCACCCAAGAAAACCCACTCAATACTGCCCATGTTGTCCAGGACAACAACCCTCACAGATCCAAAAGAACATGACCAGATAATTACTTGGATGACCTCTCAAGCGTCCAGCAGTGGGTTAAGCAGCACCAGCACATCACGCACGAGGTCCGAGTCCTCAGCCAGTTAAAGTCTGGGCTTTCTTTGAAGACTGCACTGAGGATGTTACCATGGCGATTTGCAAGGTGTGCAAGACCCGCCTGAGCAGGGGGAAAAGTATTAACAACCTCTCCACCACCAGCATGAGCCGCCACATTCTATCCAAACATCCCACTCTGTGGGCAAACGCGGCAGGACAGGGTACCACCAGCAACACTGCCTCCCTTGGGTTCACCAGACTCACCACCAGACCCGCCTCAGCAGCAGCAGTAGCCCAGCCATTGCGTGGTTCACAACATTCACAAACATCAGACGATGCTGACACTGTCACTTTCCGGACTAGTGCTCTTGAGGTCTCCCAGTGTTCATCAAACACAACAACCAACAGCCCTTCGGTGTGCAGCGCTACGGTTGAGTTGTCTGTTTCTGAGATGTTTGAGCACAAGAGGAAATTGCCAGCAAATGACCCCCGGGCCGTGGCAGTAACAGCCAGCCAGCATAGCCAAGCTTCTGGCCTGCGAAATGCTGCCATATCGAGTGGTGGAGACAAACAGCTTCAAGGGCATGATGTCAGTGGCCATCCCACGTTACGTGGTTCCCAGCCGCTACCACTTTGCGCGCTCTGCAGTGCCTGAGTTGCATGAGCACGTGGTCAGCTAAATAACCCGAAGCTTGAAGAATGCCGTTGCCTGCAAGGTTCACCTCACCACTGACACCTGGACGAGTGCGTTCGGCCAGGGTCGATACATCTCCCTTACCGCGCACTGGGTGAACCTTGTGGAGCCTGGCAGCGATTCCTCACCTGCTACGGCGCGGGTGTTGCCCACGCCGCAAACAGCTGGATAACAACAGCAGCACCTACCTCTCTGACTCCTTCTCCTCCAACGCATCTCAAAGCTGTACCTCATCCGGAAATGCTAACCCAGCACCAGCAGCAGTAGGATCGTGGAAGCAGTGCAGCACAGCTGTTGGCATGCGTCAGCAAGCGTTGCTGAAGCTGATCTGCCTTGGGGATAAGCAGCACACAGGGGAGGAAATTTGGAGGGGAATAAAGGAACAGACGGATTTGTGGCTGGCACCGCTGGACCTGAAACCGGGCATGAAGCTAGACACCTGGCACGAACTGGCAATGTACGCAATAGAGGTGCTGGCTTGCCCGGCAGCCAGCGTTATGTCGGAACGCTGTTTCAGTGCTGCCGGAGGCATCATCACAGATCGGCGTATCCGCCTCTCCACAGAAAATGCAGACCGTCTGACTCAAATTAAAATGAATCAATCCTGGATTGGAAACGACTACGCAACACTCCTGGACCCCAACCAAGTAACATGACCGATGAACATCTGGGATGGTTTAGCGTTTCCGGTCCCTGTTTATTGAACCTCTCATCTGTATTACATTTATGACTGCATGGCGGCAAAAAGCATTGCTGCTATATCCGCACGCTTTTTGTCCTCATGCAAGGCCTGGGTTGTTGTGTCTCACAAAGCGTGGCCTTCTCCTCCTGCGCCTCCTCCTGTTCCATCACGTGTGCTGCTGCTGCTGCTGGGTTACCGTTGCCGCGTGGTCCCTGTTTATTGAACCTCTTATCTTTATTACATTTATGACTACATGGCGGTACAAAGCATGCTATCCGCACGCTTTTTGTCCTCATGCAAGGCCTGGGTTGTTGTGTCTCACAAAGCGTGGCCTTCTCCTCCTGCGCCTCCTCCTGTTCCATCACGTGTGCTGCTGCTGCTGCTGCTGGGTTACCGTTGCCGCGTGGTCCCTGTTTATTGAACCTCTTATCTTTATTACATTTATGACTACATGGCGGTACAAAGCATGCTATCCGCACGCTTTTTGTCCTCATGCAAGGCCTGGGTTGTTGTGTCTCACAAAGCGTGGCCTTCTCCTCCTGCGCCTCCTCCTGTTCCATCACGTGTGCTGCTGCTGCTGCTGCTGCTGCTGGGTTACCGTTGCCGCGTGGTCCCTGTTTATTGAACCTCTTATCTTTATTACATTTATGACTACATGGCGGTACAAAGCATGCTATCCGCACGCTTTTTGTCCTCATGCAAGGCCTGGGTTGTTGTGTCTCACAAAGCGTGGCCTTCTCCTCCTGCGCCTCCTCCTGTTCCATCACGTGTGCTGCTGCTGCTGCTGGGTTACCGTTGCCGCGTGGTCACTGTTTATTGAACCTCTTATCTTTATTACATTTATGACTACATGGCGGTACAAAGCATGCTATCCGCACGCTTTTTGTCCTCATGCAAGGCCTGGGTTGTTGTGTCTCACAAAGCGTGGCCTTCTCCTCCTGCGCCTCCTCCTGTTCCATCACGTGTGCTGCTGCTGCTGCTGCTGCTGCTGGGTTACCGTTGCCGCGTGGTCCCTGTTTATTGAACCTCTTATCTTTATTACATTTATGACTACATGGCGGTACAAAGCATGCTATCCGCACGCTTTTTGTCCTCATGCAAGGCCTGGGTTGTTGTGTCTCACAAAGCGTGGCCTTCTCCTCCTGCGCCTCCTCCTGTTCCATCACGTGTGCTGCTGCTGCTGCTGGGTTACCGTTGCCGCGTGGTCACTGTTTATTGAACCTCTTATCTTTATTACATTTATGACTACATGGCGGTACAAAGCATGCTATCCGCACGCTTTTTGTCCTCATGCAAGGCCTGGGTTGTTGTGTCTCACAAAGCGTGGCCTTCTCCTCCTGCGCCTCCTCCTGTTCCATCACGTGTGCTGCTGCTGCTGCTGCTGCTGGGTTAGCGTTGCCGCGTGGTCCCTGTTTATTGAACCTCTTATCTTTATTACATTTATGACTACATGGCGGTACAAAGCATGCTATCCGCACGCTTTTTGTCCTCATGCAAGGCCTGGGTTGTTGTGTCTCACAAAGCGTGGCCTTCTCCTCCTGCGCCTCCTCCTGTTCCATCACGTGTGCTGCTGCTGGGTTAGCGTTGCCGCGTGGTCCCTGTTTATTGAACCACTTATCTTTATTACATTTATGACTGCATGGTGGTACAAAGCATGCTATCCGCACGCTTCTTGTCCTCATGCAAGGCCTGGGTTGTTGTGTCTCAAAGCGTGGCCTTCTCCTCCTGCGCCACCCTCCTCCTGTTCCATCACGTGTGCTGCTGCTGGGTTAGCATTACCGGTCCCTTTTCCTGGAACCTCTTATATGTATTACATTTATGACTGCATGCCGACAAAAAGCATGTTACCTGTGCAAAGAAAACAGACATTTCCCGCATTTAAAAGACAGTTTTCCCTTTGAAACTTTAAAATCGATTTTCTCAAAAACTATAAGCTCTTTTTGCTAAATTTTTTTTTCCTCTTGTACCCACTCCCAAGGTGCACATACCCTGTAAATTTGGGGTATGTAGCATATAAGGAGGCTTTACAAAGCACAAAAGTTCGGGTCCCCATTGACTTCCATTATGTTCGGAGTTCGGGTCGAACACCCGAACATCGCGGCCATGTTCGGCCTGTTCGGCCCGAACCCGAACATCTAGATGTTCGCCCAACACTAATGCCCACCAGCTGCACTGATTACTGGTGAGATTACAGATGTAGCTGGGAATAGGGGCCACGTGCCACATGACTGCTATGCCCACCAGCTGCACTGATTACTGGTGAGATTACAGATGTAGCTGGAAATAGCGGCCACGTGCCACATGACTGCTATGCCCACCAGCTGCACTGATTACTGGTGAGATTACAGATGTAGCTGGAAATAGTGGCCACGTGCCACATGACTGCTATGCCTAGTGGCTGCACTGATTACTGGTGAGATTACAGATGTAGCTGGAAATGGGGGCCACGTGCCACATGACTGCTATGCCTAGTGGCTGCACTGATCACTGGTGAGAACAGATGTAGCTGGAAATAGGGGCCACGTGCCACATGACTGCTATGCCTAGTGGCTGCACTGATCACTGGTGAGATTACAGATGTGGCTGGAAATAGTGACCACGTGCCACATGACTGCTATGCCCACCAGCTGCACTGATTACTGGTGAGATTACTGATGTAGCTGGAAATAGGGGACACGTGCCACATGACTGCTATGCCTAGTGGCTGCACTGATTACTGGTGAGATTACTGATGTAGCTGGAAATAGGGGCCACGTGCCACATGACTGCTATGCCTAGTGGCTGCACTGATTACTGCTGAGATTACAGATGTAGCTGGAAATAGGGGCCACGTGCCACATGACTGCTATGCCTAGTGGCTGCACTGATTACTGGTGAGATTACAGATGTAGCTGGAAATAGGGGCCACGTGCCACATGACTGCTATGCCCACCAGCTGCACTGATTACTGGTGAGATTACAGATGTAGCTGGAAATAGGGGCCACGTGCCACATGACTGCTATGCCCACCAGCTGCACTGATTACTGGTGAGATTACAGATGTAGCTGGGAATAGTGGCCACGTACCACATGACTGCTATGCCTAGTGGCTGTACTGATTACTGGTGAGATTACAGATGTAGCTGGAAATAGTGGCCACGTGCCACATGACTGCTATGCCTAGTGGCTGCACTGATTACTGGTGAGATTACAGATGTAGCTGGAAATAGGGGCCACGTGCCACATGACTGCTATGCCTAGTGGCTGCACTGATTACTGGTGAGATTACAGATGTAGCTGGAAATAGGGGCCACGTGCCACATGACTGCTATGCCTAGTGGCTTCACTGATCACTGGTGACATTACTGATGTAGCTGGAAATAGGGGCCACGTGCCACATGACTGCTATGCCTAGTGGCTGCACTGATTACTGGTGAGATTACAGATGTAGCTGGGAATAGGGGCCACGTGCCACATGACTGCTATGCCTAGTGGCTGCACTGATTACTGGTGAGATTACAGATGTAGCTGGAAATAGGGGCCACGTGCCACATGACTGCTATGCCTAGTGGCTGCACTGATTACTGGTGAGATTACAGATGTAGCTGGAAATAGGGGCCACGTGCCACATGACTGCTATGCCTAGTGGCTGCACTGATTACTGGTGAGATTACAGATGTAGCTGGAAATAGGGGCCACGTGCCACATGACTGCTATGCCCACCAGCTGCACTGATTACTGGTGAGATTACAGATGTAGCTGGAAATAGGGGCCACGTGCCACATGACTGCTATGCCTAGTGGCTGCACTGATTACTGGTGAGATTACAGATGTAGCTGGAAATAGGGGCCACGTGCCACATGACTGCTATGCCTAGTGGCTGCACTGATTACTGGTGAGATTACAGATGTAGCTGGAAATAGGGGCCACGTGCCACATGACTGCTATGCCTAGTGGCTGCACTGATTACTGGTGAGATTACAGATGTAGCTGGAAATAGGGGCCACGTGCCACATGACTGCTATGCCTAGTGGCTGCACTGATTACTGGTGAGATTACAGATGTAGCTGGGAATAGTGGCCACGTGCCACATGACTGCTATGCCTAGTGGCTGCACTGATCACTGGTGAGATTACAGATGTAGCTGGAAATAGGGGCCACGTGCCACATGACTGCTACGCCTAGTGGCTGCACTGATTACTGGTGAGATTACAGATGTAGCTGGAAATAGGGGCCACATGCCACATGACTGCTATGCCTAGTGGCTGCACTGATTACTGGTGAGATTACAGATGTAGCTGGAAATAGTGGCCACGTGCCACATGACTGCTATGCCCACCAGCTGCACTGATTACTGGTGAGATTACAGATGTAGCTGGAAATAGGGGCCACATGCCACATGACTGCTATGCCTAGTGGCTGCACTGATCACTGGTGAGAACAGATGTAGCTGGAAATAGGGGCCACGTGCCACATGACTGCTATGCCTAGTGGCTGCACTGATTACTGGTAAGATTACTGATGTAGCTGGAAATAGTGGCCACGTGCCACATGACTGCTATGCCTAGTGGGTGCACTGATTACTGGTGAGATTACTGATGTAGCTGGGAATAGTGGCCACGTGCCACATGACTGCTATGCCTAGTGGCTGCACTGATTACTGGTGAGATTACAGATGTAGCTGGAAATAGGGGCCACGTGTCACATGACTGCTATGCCTAGTGGCTGCACTGATCACTGGTGAGATTACAGATGTGGCTGGAAATAGTGACCACGTGCCACATGACTGCTATGCCCACCAGCTGCACTGATTACTGGTAAGATTACTGATGTAGCTGGAAATAGTGGCCACGTGCCACATGACTGCTATGCCTAGTGGCTGCACTGATTACTGGTGAGATTACAGATGTAGCTGGAAATAGCGGCCACGTGCCACATGACTGCTATGCCTAGTGGCTGCACTGATTACTGGTGAGATTACTGATGTAGCTGGGAATAGGGGCCACGTGCCACATGACTGCTATGCCTAGTGGCTGCACTGATTACTGGTGAGATTACAGATATAGCTGGAGATAGGGGCCACGTGCCACATGACTGCTATGCCTAGTGGCTGCACTGATTACTGGTGAGATTACAGATGTAGCTGGAAATAGGGGCCACGTGCCACATGACTGCTATGCCTAGTGGCTGCACTGATTACTGGTGAGATTACAGATGTAGCTGGAAATAGGGGCCACGTGCCACATGACTGCTATGCCTAGTTGCTGCACTGATTACTGGTGAGATTACAGATGTAGCTGGAAATAGGGGCCACGTGCCACATGACTGCTATGCCTAGTGGCTGCACTGATTACTGGTGAGATTACAGATGTAGCTGGAAATAGCGGCCACGTGCCACATGACTGCTATGCCTAGTGGCTGTACTGATTACTGGTGAGATTACAGATGTAGCTGGAAATAGGGGCCACGTGTCACATGACTGCTATGCCTAGTGGCTGCACTGATTACTGGTGAGATTACTGATGTAGCTGGAAATAGGGGCCACGTGCCACATGACTGCTATGCCTAGTGGCTGCACTGATTACTGGTGAGATTACAGATGTAGCTGGAAATAGGGGCCACATGCCACATGACTGCTATGCCCAGTGGCTGCACTGATTACTGGTGAGATTACTGATGTAGCTGGGAATAGGGGCCACGTGCCACATGACTGCTATGCCCACCAGCTGCACTGATTACTGGTGAGATTACTGATGTAGCTGGAAATAGGGGCCACGTGCCACATGACTGCTATGCCTAGTGGCTGCTCTGATTACTGGTGAGATTACAGATGTAGCTGGAAATAGGGGCCACGTGCCACATGACTGCTATGCCTAGTGGCTGCACTGATTACTGGTGAGATTACAGATGTAGCTGGAAATAGGGGCCACGTGCCACATGACTGCTATGCCTAGTGGCTGCACTGATTACTGGTGAGATTACAGATGTAGCTGGAAATAGGGGCCACGTGCCACATGACTGCTATGCCTAGTGGCTGCACTGATTACTGGTGAGATTACAGATGTAGCTGGAAATAGGGGCCACGTGCCACATGACTGCTATGCCCACCAGCTGCACTGATTACTGGTGAGATTACAGATGTAGCTGGAATTAGGGGCCACGTGCCACATGACTGCTATGCCTAGTGGCTGCACTGATTACTGGTGAGATTACAGATGTAGCTGGAAATAGCGGCCACGTGCCACATGACTGCTATGCCTAGTGGCTGCACTGATTACTGGTGAGATTACAGATGTAGCTGGAAATAGTGGCCACGTGCCACATGACTGCTATGCCTAGTGGCTGCACTGATTACTGGTGAGATTACTGATGTAGCTGGAAATAGTGGCCACGTGCCACATGACTGCTATGCCTAGTGGCTGCACTGATTACTGGTGAGATTACAGATGTAGCTGGAAATAGGGGCCACGTGCCACATGACTGCTATGCCCACCAGCTGCACTGATTACTGGTGAGATTACAGATGTAGCTGGAAATAGCGGCCACGTGCCACATGACTGCTATGCCTAGTGGCTGCACTGATTACTGGTGAGATTACAGATGTAGCTGGGAATAGGGGCCACGTGCCACATGACTGCTATGCCTAGTGGCTGCACTGATTACTGGTGAGATTACAGATGTAGCTGGAAATAGCGGCCACGTGTCACATGACTGCTATGCCTAGTGGCTGCACTGATTACTGGTGAGATTACAGATGTAGCTGGAAATAGGGGCCACGTGCCACATGACTGCTATGCCCACCAGCTGCACTGATTACTGGTGAGATTACAGATGTAGCTGGAAATAGGGGCCACGTGCCACATGACTGCTATGCCTAGTGGCTGCACTGATTACTGGTGAGATTACAGATGTAGCTGGGAATAGGGGCCACGTGCCACATGACTGCTATGCCTAGTGGCTGCACTGATTACTGGTGAGATTACAGATGTAGCTGGAAATAGGGGCCACGTGCCACATGACTGCTATGCCTAGTGGCTGCACTGATTACTGGTGAGATTACAGATGTAGCTGGAAATAGGGGCCACGTGTCACATGACTGCTATGCCTAGTGGCTGCACTGATTACTGGTGAGATTACAGATGTAGCTGGAAATAGGGGCCACGTGCCACATGACTGCTATGCCCACCAGCTGCACTGATTACTGGTGAGATTACAGATGTAGCTGGAATTAGGGGCCACGTGCCACATGACTGCTATGCCTAGTGGCTGCACTGATTACTGGTGAGATTACAGATGTAGCTGGAAATAGCGGCCACGTGCCACATGACTGCTATGCCTAGTGGCTGCACTGATTACTGGTGAGATTACAGATGTAGCTGGAAATAGTGGCCACGTGCCACATGACTGCTATGCCTAGTGGCTGCACTGATTACTGGTGAGATTACTGATGTAGCTGGAAATAGTGGCCACGTGCCACATGACTGCTATGCCCAGTGGCTGCACTGATTACTGGTGAGATTACAGATGTAGCTGGAAATAGGGGCCACGTGCCACATGACTGCTATGCCTAGTGGCTGCACTGATTACTGGTGAGATTACAGATGTAGCTGGAAATAGGGGCCACGTGCCACATGACTGCTATGCCTAGTGGCTGCACTGATTACTGGTGAGATTACAGATGTAGCTGGAAATAGTGGCCACGTGCCACATGACTGCTATGCCTAGTGGCTGCACTGATTACTGGTGAGATTACAGATGTAGCTGGAAATAGGGGCCACGTGCCACATGACTGCTATGCCTAGTGGCTGCACTGATTACTGGTGAGATTACAGATGTAGCTGGAAATAGGGGCCACGTGCCACATGACTGCTATGCCCACCAGCTGCACTGATTACTGGTGAGATTACAGATGTAGCTGGAAATAGGGGCCACGTGCCACATGACTGCTATGCCTAGTGGCTGCACTGATTACTGGTGAGATTACAGATATAGCTGGAAATAGGGGCCACATGCCACATGACTGCTATGCCTAGTGGCTGCACTGATTACTGGTGAGATTACAGATGTAGCTGGAAATAGTGGCCACGTGCCACATGACTGCTATGCCTAGTGGCTGCACTGATTACTGGTGAGATTACAGATGTAGCTGGAAATAGGGGCCACGTGCCACATGACTGCTATGCCCACCAGCTGCACTGATTACTGGTGAGATTACAGATGTAGCTGGAAATAGCGGCCACGTGCCACATGACTGCTATGCCTAGTGGCTGCACTGATTACTGGTGAGATTACAGATGTAGCTGGAAATAGGGGCCACGTGCCACATGACTGCTATGCCTAGTGGCTGCACTGATTACTGGTGAGATTACAGATGTAGCTGGAAATAGTGGCCACGTGCCACATGACTGCTATGCCCACCAGCTGCACTGATTACTGGTGAGATTACAGATATAGCTGGAAATAGTGGCCACGTGCCACATGACTGCTATGCCTAGTGGCTGCACTGATTACTGGTGAGATTACAGATGTAGCTGGAAATAGGGGCCACGTGCCACATGACTGCTATGCCTAGTGGCTGCACTGATTACTGGTGAGATTACAGATGTAGCTGGAAATAGGGGCCACGTGCCACATGACTGCTATGCCTAGTGGCTGCACTGATTACTGGTGAGATTACAGATGTAGCTGGAAATAGTGGCCACGTGCCACATGACTGCTATGCCCACCAGCTGCACTGATTACTGGTGAGATTACAGATGTAGCTGGAAATAGGGGCCACGTGCCACATGACTGCTATGCCTAGTGGCTGCACTGATCACTGGTGAGATTACAGATGTAGCTGGAAATAGGGGCCACGTGCCACATGACTGCTATGCCTAGTGGCTGCACTGATCACTGGTGAGATTACAGATGTAGCTGGAAATAGTGGCCACGTGCCACATGACTGCTATGCCTAGTGGCTGCACTGATTACTGGTGAGATTACAGATGTAGCTGGAAATAGGGGCCACGTGCCACATGACTGCTATGCCTAGTGGCTGCACTGATTACTGGTGAGATTACAGATGTAGCTGGAAATAGGGGCCACGTGCCACATGACTGCTATGCCTAGTGGCTGTACTGATTACTGGTGAGATTACAGATGTAGCTGGAAATAGTGGCCACGTGCCACATGACTGCTATGCCTAGTGGCTGCACTGATTACTGGTGAGATTACAGATGTAGCTGGAAATAGTGGCCACGTGCCACATGACTGCTATGCCTAGTGGCTGCACTGATTACTGGTGAGATTACAGATGTAGCTGGAAATAGCGGCCACGTGCCACATGACTGCTATGCCTAGTGGCTGCACTGATTACTGGTGAGATTACTGATGTAGCTGGAAATAGCGGCCACGTGCCACATGACTGCTATGCCTAGTGGCTGCACTGATTACTGGTGAGATTACAGATGTAGCTGGAAATAGGGGCCACGTGCCACATGACTGCTATGCCTAGTGGCTGCTCTGATTACTGGTGAGATTACAGATGTAGCTGGGAATAGTGGCCACGTGCCACATGACTGCTATGCCTATCGGCCGCATTGATTACTGGTGAGATTACAGATGTAGCTGGGAATAGTGGCCACGTGCCACATGATTGCTATGCCTAGTGGCTGCACTGATTACTGGTGAGATGACAGATGTAGCTGGAAATAGGGGCCACGTGACACATGACTGCTATGCCCACCAGCTGCACTGATTACTGGTGAGATTACAGATGTAGCTGGAAATAGGGGCCACGTGCCACATGACTGCTATGCCCACCAGCTGCACTGATTACTGGTGAGATTACAGATGTAGCTGGAAATAGGGGCCACGTGCCACATGACTGCTATGGCCACCAGCTGCACTGATTACTGGTGAGATTACAGATGTAGCTGGGAATAGGGGCCACGTGCCACATGACTGCTATGCCCACCAGCTGCACTGATTACTGGTGAGATTACAGATGTAGCTGGAAATAGCGGCCACGTGCCACATGACTGCTATGCCCACCAGCTGCACTGATTACTGGTGAGATTACAGATGTAGCTGGAAATAGTGGCCACGTGCCACATGACTGCTATGCCTAGTGGCTGCACTGATTACTGGTGAGATTACAGATGTAGCTGGAAATAGGGGCCACGTGCCACATGACTGCTATGCCTAGTGGCTGCACTGATCACTGGTGAGAACAGATGTAGCTGGAAATAGGGGCCACGTGCCACATGACTGCTATGCCTAGTGGCTGCACTGATCACTGGTGAGATTACAGATGTGGCTGGAAATAGTGACCACGTGCCACATGACTGCTATGCCCACCAGCTGCACTGATTACTGGTGAGATTACTGATGTAGCTGGAAATAGGGGACACGTGCCACATGACTGCTATGCCTAGTGGCTGCACTGATTACTGGTGAGATTACTGATGTAGCTGGAAATAGGGGCCACGTGCCACATGACTGCTATGCCTAGTGGCTGCACTGATTACTGCTGAGATTACAGATGTAGCTGGAAATAGGGGCCACGTGCCACATGACTGCTATGCCTAGTGGCTGCACTGATTACTGGTGAGATTACAGATGTAGCTGGAAATAGGGGCCACGTGCCACATGACTGCTATGCCCACCAGCTGCACTGATTACTGGTGAGATTACAGATGTAGCTGGAAATAGGGGCCACGTGCCACATGACTGCTATGCCCACCAGCTGCACTGATTACTGGTGAGATTACAGATGTAGCTGGGAATAGTGGCCACGTACCACATGACTGCTATGCCTAGTGGCTGTACTGATTACTGGTGAGATTACAGATGTAGCTGGAAATAGTGGCCACGTGCCACATGACTGCTATGCCTAGTGGCTGCACTGATTACTGGTGAGATTACAGATGTAGCTGGAAATAGTGGCCACGTGCCACATGACTGCTATGCCTAGTGGCTGCACTGATTACTGGTGAGATTACAGATGTAGCTGGAAATAGGGGCCACGTGCCACATGACTGCTATGCCTAGTGGCTGCACTGATTACTGGTGAGATTACAGATGTAGCTGGAAATAGGGGCCACGTGCCACATGACTGCTATGCCTAGTGGCTGCACTGATCACTGGTGACATTACTGATGTAGCTGGAAATAGGGGCCACGTGCCACATGACTGCTATGCCTAGTGGCTGCACTGATTACTGGTGAGATTACAGATGTAGCTGGGAATAGGGGCCACGTGCCCCATGACTGCTATGCCTAGTGGCTGCACTGATTACTGGTGAGATTACAGATGTAGCTGGAAATAGGGGCCACGTGCCACATGACTGCTATGCCTAGTGGCTGCACTGATTACTGGTGAGATTACAGATGTAGCTGGAAATAGGGGCCACGTGCCACATGACTGCTATGCCTAGTGGCTGCACTGATTACTGGTGAGATTACAGATGTAGCTGGAAATAGGGGCCACGTGCCACATGACTGCTATGCCCACCAGCTGCACTGATTACTGGTGAGATTACAGATGTAGCTGGAAATAGGGGCCACGTGCCACATGACTGCTATGCCTAGTGGCTGCACTGATTACTGGTGAGATTACAGATGTAGCTGGAAATAGGGGCCACGTGCCACATGACTGCTATGCCTAGTGGCTGCACTGATTACTGGTGAGATTACAGATGTAGCTGGAAATAGGGGCCACGTGCCACATGACTGCTATGCCTAGTGGCTGCACTGATTACTGGTGAGATTACAGATGTAGCTGGAAATAGGGGCCACGTGCCACATGACTGCTATGCCTAGTGGCTGCACTGATTACTGGTGAGATTACAGATGTAGCTGGGAATAGTGGCCACGTGCCACATGACTGCTATGCCTAGTGGCTGCACTGATCACTGGTGAGATTACAGATGTAGCTGGAAATAGGGGCCACGTGCCACATGACTGCTACGCCTAGTGGCTGCACTGATTACTGGTGAGATTATAGATGTAGCTGGAAATAGGGGCCACATGCCACATGACTGCTATGCCTAGTGGCTGCACTGATTACTGGTGAGATTACAGATGTAGCTGGAAATAGTGGCCACGTGCCACATGACTGCTATGCCCACCAGCTGCACTGATTACTGGTGAGATTACAGATGTAGCTGGAAATAGGGGCCACATGCCACATGACTGCTATGCCTAGTGGCTGCACTGATCACTGGTGAGAACAGATGTAGCTGGAAATAGGGGCCACGTGCCACATGACTGCTATGCCTAGTGGCTGCACTGATTACTGGTAAGATTACTGATGTAGCTGGAAATAGTGGCCACGTGCCACATGACTGCTATGCCTAGTGGGTGCACTGATTACTGGTGAGATTACTGATGTAGCTGGGAATAGTGGCCACGTGCCACATGACTGCTATGCCTAGTGGCTGCACTGATTACTGGTGAGATTACAGATGTAGCTGGGAATAGTGGCCACGTGCCACATGACTGCTATGCCTAGTGGCTGCACTGATCACTGGTGAGATTACAGATGTAGCTGGAAATAGTGGCCACGTGTCACATGACTGCTATGCCTAGTGGCTGCAGTGATTACTGGTGAGATTACAGATGTAGCTGGAAATAGGGGCCACGTGCCACATGACTGCTATGCCTAGTGGCAGCACTGATTACTGGTGAGATTACTGATGTAGCTGGAAATAGGGGCCACGTGCCACATGACTGCTATGCCCACCAGCTGCACTGATTACTGGTGAGATTACTGATGTAGCTGGAAATAGGGGCCACGTGGCACATGACCGCTATGCCTAGTGGCTGCACTGATCACTGGTGAGATTACAGATGTAGCTGGAAATAGGGGCCACGTGCCACATGACTGCTATGCCTAGTGGCTGCACTAATTACTGGTGAGATTACTGATGTAGCTGGAAATAGGGGCCTCGTGCCACATGACTGCTATGCCTAGTGGCTGCACTGATCACTGGTGAGATTACAGATGTAGCTGGAAATAGGGGCCTCGTGCCACATGACTGCTATGCCTAGTGGCTGCACTGATTACTGGTGAGATTACTGATGTAGCTGGAAATAGGGGCCACGTGCCACATGACTGCTATGCCTAGTGGCTGCACTGATCACTGGTGAGATTACAGATGTAGCTGGAAATAGGGGCCACGTGCCACATGACTGCTATGCCTAGTGGCTGCACTAATTACTGGTGAGATTACTGATGTAGCTGGAAATAGGGGCCACGTGCCACATGACTGCTATGCCTAGTGGCTGCACTGATTACTGGTGAGATTACTGATGTAGCTGGAAATAGGGGCCACGTGCCACATGACTGCTATGCCTAGTGGCTGCACTGATTACTGGTGAGATTACAGATGTAGCTGGAAATAGCGGCCACGTGCCACATGACTGCTATGCCTAGTGGCTGCACTAATTACTGGTGAGATTACTGATGTAGCTGGAAATAGGGGCCACGTGCCACATGACTGCTATGCCTAGTGGCTGCACTGATTACTGGTAAGATTACAGATGTAGCTGGAAATAGGGGCCACGTGCCACATGACTGCTATGCCCACCAGCTGTACTGATTACTGGTGAGATTACAGATGTAGCTGGAAATAGGGGCCACGTGCCACATGACTGCTATGCCTATCGGCCGCATTGCTTACTGGTGAGGTTACAGCAAGATTGGGGTGCGCGGTGGTAGTTTTAGTTTTGCAACTCAAAAAAAGTTTGGCGAAGGAGTTTGGCAAGAGTGACCCCACCTTACTGTGGCCGGATAGTGTGCTGGGTAAGGGCTCTGCCTCTGACACAGGCGACCTGGGTTTGAACCGTTCAGTAAGATAGCACCAAATTAGTAAGGAGACCTCGGGCAAGAATCTCTAACACTGCTACTGCCTATAGAGTGCCCCCTATTGGCTGCAACTTTGGTGCTTTGAGTCTGCCAGGAGAAAAAGTGTGATATACATATTTTTACAGATAGGAACGTAGAGAACCTGGACTTCTGGGAGGCTCAGCTACAGGAATTTCAGCTTTCTGTCTCCAGGAGAAGCAGTTTATGATATTTCTTTTTCCTGTGTCTGGTGTAACATGGCTGGACGGCTTGGAGGACATCGTTCCCGAAGATATTCCTGGATTTCTGTCAGATGATTGGCCAGGAAAGAATGGCGGCGCAGGGAAGTCTTCAGATAATGTAAAAACCAGCATCTTTCTTTTCTCTTAGACGTCGCCTTCCATATGCCGGGCTGCTCATGTCCCAGTAAATGCATTCTGTCAGTTCTCCTGCATATAAAAAAGGTTCCATATATAAATATATCCTGATATTAAAAGACAGAAGAGGCAGTGGCATACCTACCACAGGGCTGGAGGAGCTCACAGCACCGGGTGTCGCCATGGTTAGGGGTGCCGCTGTGGTGATCACAGCCCCGGGTGTCGCCATCGCTAGGGGTGCCACTGTGGTGATCACAGCACCGGGTGTAGCCATGGTTAGGGGTGCCGCTGTGGTGATCACAAACCCGGGTGCAGGCATGGCTAGGGGTGCCGCTGTGGTGATCACGATTCACAACCCCGGGTGCAGGCATGGCTAGGGGTGCCGCTGTGGTGATCACAGCCCCGGGTGTAGCCATGGCTAGGGGTGCCCCTGTGGTGATTACAGCCCCGGGTGCAGCCATGGCTAGGGGTGCTGATGTGGTGCTCACAGCACCGGGTGTAGCCACGGCTAGTGGTGCCCCTGTGGTGATCACAGCCCCGGGTGTAGCCATGGCTAGGAGTGCCGCTGTGGTGATTACAGCCCCGGGTGCAGCCATGGCTATGGGCAGGGGCGTCTCTAGCCATTTTGTCACTCCAGGCGAGAGATCCTGTGGCACCCCCCCCCCCCCCCGTGATTGCCCCCAGTCCCATACCCCGCACCCCTCATGGTGAACACCACTCCTGTGGTGAACCCCACCCCCAAGACCCCCGAAAATCATAATGCAGCAGCGTTTCACCAGAAAATGTACTTATTGCGGCATGGGTTCACCAGAAAATAGTTGTTATGCAGCAGAGCGTTTCACCATAAAATATACTTATTGCGGCATACACTCACACACACCACACACAGTACACACACACACACTATACACACACACACACACACAGTGTACACACACACACACACACACACACACACACACACACACACAGTACACACACTGCACACAACATACACACTATACACAGTACACACACACACACACACACACTAGACATGCACAGCACAGTACACACACTATACACACACACACACACACACACACACACACACACACACACACACACACACACACACACACACACACACACTACACACACTGCACACAACATACACACACACACACAGTACACACACTGCACACAACATACACACTATACACAGTACACACACACACACACACACACACACTAGACATGCACAGCACAGTACACACACTATACACACACACACAGTACACACACTGCACACAACATACACACACACACAGTACACACACTGCACACAACATACACACTATACACAGTACACACACACACACACACACACTTTAGACACGCACAGCACAGTACACACACACACACACACACACACACACACACACACACACACACACACACACACACACACACACACAGTACACACACTGCACACAACATACACACACACACACAGTACACACACTGCACACAACACACACACACACACACACACACACACACACACACACACACACACAGAGCACACTGTACACAGCACACAGTAGACATACACTATACACATACAGAGATAGGAGGAGTGGAGTGAGACTGAGAATAGCCTGAGATGGAGCAGTTTATCTGTATTGCAGTCCCACATTACACAGAGACTAGTTGCTGGTAATAGGACTGCTGTCCCTGCCAATCTCTTACACAAGCCAGCAAGCAGCCCTCCTGGAGTCTAGGGACTGTCAAAACTTTTCAACCTGTTTAAGACCTTATCTGCACATGCAGTCATTATAACAATGGAGAGAGACCAGACAGATTTTTTCCCACTGACCCTCCAGACGAGTTCTACATCAAATCAAATCAAATCAAATCAAAGATAGCTTTATTGGCATGACCAAGATTCATTACAGGTATTGCCAAAGCAAGGGGAAATAGGGGACATGGGAGGGGGTGGGGTAGGGGGACAATGGCTAAGCAGTCAGTGGACATTTTTAGGTTTACAGTTCTGTTATGCTCCTCTCAGTCTGTGGCATGCTGTGACATAGTGTGCAGCGATTGTCACTGTGGATTCCTCTTCTCCTAGTAGGATATATGTTTTTCTCTCATCTTCTAGTGTGAGAAAGTCTGGGAATAGTTCCGACAATTTCTTAAAGTAAGTGTCCCTGGTTGCAGTATATTTGGGGCAGTGCAGCAGGAAGTGGCTTTCATCCTCAAGGGTCTTCTGCTCACAGTGTTTGCATAGTCTCTCTTCCCTGGGTTTGTACGTCTGTCTGTGTCTCCCAGACTCTATTTCGAGGTTGTGAGCACTCAATCTGTATACACTCAGGATTTTCCTCTCTTGAGAGTTTTGCAGCTTTTCCAGGTATGGGGCCATTTTATATTCTCTTTGTAGAGACTGGTATATGGCTAGCTTTTGTGACTGTTTTATTTCACTCCTCCATTTTTCCACATAGTTTTCTTTGCTCTTAGCTGTGGTGTGTTTTATCTGGACTTTTGTTATGACCTGTGGGTCGGGGGTTGGAGGGAGTATAGAGCTGACCACGACTTTCAGTGCACACGGCTTTTCTTTGTCTTCATTGTGCAGCATGGCTTTGTAGTGGGGTGAGTCGGGGCTGCTGCTCTGTAGGTGGGCCCAGAAGGACAACACTCTTTTCTGTACCTCAAGCAGTAATGGGAATCTCCCCAGCTCAGCTCGGCAGGCATTGTTTGAGGTACTCCGATGGACATGGAGAAGGTGTTTGCAGAACTCAAGGTGGAATATTTCTGTTGGGCTGGATTCCCATTTTGATTGGTCTGGGTAGGTGGTGGGGCCCCATACTTCACTTCCATACAGTAGGATTGGGGTGATGACACTGTCAAAAACCTTCAGCCAGACCTTTACTGGTGGTTTGAGGTGGTACAGTTCTTTCCTGATGGCATAGAACGTTCGGCATGCTTTGGCTTTTAGGGCCTCCATGGCTGACTTAAGGCTTCCTGATTGGTTGATTTCCAGACCAAGGTAGGTATATTTATCGGTTCTGCTGATTTCACAGTCATTGAGTATAAAGGATGGGCTCTGGGCTGATCTGTTTTTCCTCTGGAACACAATGGTTTTGGTTTTCTTTAGATTAATGGGGAGTGCCCATGTTGTGCTAAATTTCTCCAGGGTTTCTAGGCTGTCTTGTAGGCCTTCTTTAGTTGGTGATAGCAGTAAGAGGTCATCTGCATACAGTAAGAATTTCACTGTTGTGTCATGCAGGGTGAGTCCTGGTGCTGATGAAGCCTCTAGGGCTGAGGCTAATTTGTTGATGTATATGTTGAAAAGTGTTGGACTCAGGCTGCAACCCTGTCTTACCCCCCGACCCTGGAGGAAAAAAGGTGTTCTTTTCCCATTTACTTTCACACTGCACTTGTTCCCAGTGTATGAGCTCTTTATGACATCATATGTTTTCCCTCCTATTCCGCTCTCTAGGAGTCTCAGGAACAAACCTGGATGCCACACTGAGTCAAAAGCCTTTTTAAAGTCCACAAAGCAGGCAAATATTTTTCCCTTTCTTCGTCTGTGTACATGGTGCTTGATAAGGGTGTGCAGGGTGTAGATGTGGTCGGTGGTGCGATGGTTTGGCATAAAACCTGCTTGGCTCTTACTGATAACATTGTGCTGTGTGAGAAAGGTGAGGATTCTCTTATTCAGGATGCTGTTGAACAGTTTTCCCAGTGTGCTGCTCACACAGATGCCTCTGTAGTTGGCTGGGTCATAGCGATCTCTACTCTTGTAAATAGGAGTTATAAGTCCTTCATTCCAGACCTCAGGGAAGTAACCGGCGTACAGGACCAGGTTGAATAGTTTCCATATTGCAGCATGGATTTCTGTGGTGCCAGACCTGATCATTTCTGATAGGATTCCATCTGTGCCACTAGCTTTTTTGCCTTTCATGGATTGTATCTTCTCTTTTATTTCCTCCAGTGTGAAAGGTGTGTCAAGTGGGTTTTGAAAATCTTTCACCTTCTCCTCCAGGTTCTTTAATTTGCTGAATATTTGTTCTTGTTCTGGGCTGAGTTCTTTTATAGGAATGTCTCTGTATAGGTCTTTGAAGTATTGTAGCCAGACTTGGCCATTTTGGATATGCTGATTATTTTGTTTGGGTTTTTTGCCAATTTGTTTCCAGGTCTCCCAAAAGGAGTTGTCTTGCAGGGATTCTTCAAGCCGTTCGAGTCGATTTTGGATGTGATTTTGTTTTTTCTTTTTAATGGTCGCTTTATATTGACGTTGTGCGGCGTCATGTGCTGTCCTCAATTCCATGTTGTTTGGATGTCTGTGTTTTTTGTTTGATATGGCTCGTAGGTTGTTTCTTAGTGACTTGCATTCACTGTCGAACCATTTGTTTGAGTTTTTCTTTGATGGTCTCTTTTGGGCAGTCCTTCTTATGTTGGCCATTTCTGCAATGCTGTGTAATATCTGGTTGAAGTACTTTGCTGCTTGCTGCACACCTTGTTGATCAGGGTTGTAGGTATACGTTTGGTAGTCCAGAAGTAGCTGTATTGCTTCTGGTCTGTTGAGAGTCTCCTTGTACTTTATGGTTGATTCTCTGGACCATTTAAAAGTGGGTGGTAGGTTACACAGGCTTCCTGGATGTTGTTGTACAGAGGGTTTGCTTGAGGAATTGATGTATAGTAGGATTTGGTTGTGGTCTGACAGGTGTGATTGTGGGGTGACTATGAGAGCGCGGATGCTTGCAGGGTCCATGTCACTGATGGCATAGTCCACCACACTGCTACCTACATGGGAATTTAGTGTATATCTCCCTAGAGAGTCCCCCTTGGTTCGGCCGTTAAGGATGTGAAGTCCTAGACCTTTGCAGAGGTTCAGCAGTTGTTTCCCATACTTATTGACTGTGCTGTCATAGCTGTTTCTATCTTTCTGTGTGGTTTCAGGGTACTGGGTCTCAGGTCCAAATATATGGAAATTGCCTTCTGAGGTGAGGTAGTCTTTTTCTGTTCCTGTTCTGGCATTTAGGTCACCATAGATGAGTATTTTCCCCAAGGTTTGGAAGTGAGCAGCTTCCCTTTGTAGGACTTGGTAGCTCTCTGGATTAGAGTATGGTGATTCTGCTGGTGCAATATATGCTGCACAGAGGTAAATGTCAGTCTGAGAAGAGATGATGGGGCTGCTTAACTTTAACCAGATGTGGCTCTTTCCTCTCTTCACTGGTTTGATGTATTCTTGGAGCTCCTCCTTATACCAGATTATAATCCCTCCTGAGCAGCGGCCCTGCTTGATATGTTTGTGTTTCTGGGCTGCGACAGTGAATTCCCGATAACCAATGGGTACTGATGACTCGTCCTCTGTCTGGGTCCATGTCTCTAAGAGGATCTGTATGTCCACCTTTCTTAGTCTTTCTTCAAAGTCTGGGTCGTTTATTTTGGTTCCAAAAGCTGAAGCATTCAAGCCTTGAATATTCCAGCTGCTAATTATGAGGGGTTTCATATTGTGTTTGGTTTTGTTTACCTTGTAATGAGTTGTTTATAGGGCAGTCAGTTTTCCACAGTCCATCCTTCAGCATATTGTGTGTGGCAAGAAGCAGTTTCCTTAGTTCTTCTGCCATGTCAGTGCTCTGTGGTGTTATCTCAGTTGTAGGTCTTGTGGTGGCTGGGTTCCTCCTCTGTTGCCATCTCAGGGGATTCACATTTTGGTTTACAGAGTGATTTATGTTATGCCTTTTGGGGGTAGTCTGGCTTGGATCGGCTGGTGCTGCCGCTGTCTGCGGTCTGGGTGTCAGGGGCCTCTTAAGCACCAGGTCTTTAAACTCTTTTGCCAGCAGGCTCACTCCTCGCTTATTGAGGTATTTATTGTCATACAGATGCTGATCTGATATAGAGAAATGTTCTGCCAGTTGTAGGTTTGCTGATGGGCTGATTTTGGTAGTCAGCTGCTTATTTATATCCTGGATTGTCTGTGGAGAGATGTCTTTTCTTGGTAGCAATTTAGACAAAATGATTTTGGAGCTAGGGAATTGTTTTTCTGTGGCCATTATTAAGGAGCACAGTTTGTCTGCAATGAGGTCTTGTCTATTGTCCAGGTTGTTTGTCCCTGTATGTATGATTATATGCTTAGGGGCAGTGAAGTTTGGCTTGTTTATGACCTCTGCTGCTTTTTCAATTGTTGGGCAGGGTATTGTTTTAACATGTTTCCCAGGAAAAAGACGTCTTGTATTGATGTATTTTCCATTAGAATCAATTATCAGTGCTATGTCAAAGCTTGGTCTCTTTGGTTGGAGTCTCTCTGCAGAGGTGTTATTGCTGTTCTTTGAACTTTGAGATGTGTTTTCCGTTTGCTTTGTTTCATGGTCCTGTGAACTTGAAATGTAGATCTCTTGATTTGTTTCTCTGGGGTGTGTTTGTGGAGCCGTTTCCCTGGGCTGGATGTTTATTTGTTTAAGGCTTGCAATCTCTTGTTTAAGCTGGTTGTTTTCAGCTTGCAGTATTTCAGTTGCATCTTTGAGTGACTTCAAATCCGTTTTTAGTTGGTTAATTGTAATCTCATTGTCATTTTTGTTTTTTGCAATCTGCTCTCTGAAAAGGTGAAAGTCTCTTTCCAATTCAGATAAACTGTCCTTGAGGGTGTCTTGTGTGGGATGTGATGTTTTCACACCAGATGCAGCCTTGCCTCTGGAGGATGGTTTGGTAGGTATATGTCCACTGTTAATGGCATCAGGATCTGGCTGGTTTTCTATTTGACTTATTACTTGATTTTGCATGTGAGGATACAGCTTTTCAAACTCCTCCAGGTAGTGTTGTACACCTTGTATCAGGATTGTGCCAGTGTGGTACACGCTAACAGTCAGCAAAACAGTCTCTGAGTCCTCCTGATCCATAATTCTTATTTGTTTCCCTTTTGGTATACTTCCTAATTCAGTGTTCTTGAATTGGTGGCAGATAGCATTATGCCAGGCCTCGGTTTCCTCTGTGTGGAATAACAGATCTGTTTTTATTCTGGGTTTAGATGAGAAGTCTGCATAAAGAGTCTCTGGGTTTTCTTGAATTATTTTCTGTTTTTGAGCTTTCTTAGCTTTCTTGCTTTTGCTCTTGGGTGTGTAAACAATCTCCAGGGTGTCAGACAGAGACCCCCTGCTGGCTGTGCTGGGCTCATCTGTAACATGGCTAGTCTTTTGTTCTGCTGGTTTTAAGCTTTCCATTGTAAAAAGGCTAAGTAAACTGTTCTTATTTCTATAGAGAATGTAATATTTAGCAGAATGCCCTTACCTCAAAGGACTCAGTTCTGCAGACTTGGCCGATTCTGGAGATGGTTTCTGCTGTAATGCTACGTACACACATGCGACAACGATCGTTCGTTGAGGACGACGAACGAACTTTTAATTGATAAAAGAACGACCTAAGTAAAGTTAGTTTTAAAAGGTGTGTAACGATCTGATCGTTAGAACGAACGTTACATCACGTAAAGCAACTATTGCGCCTGCGCATAAAAATGAGAAGTTTCACGGAGAAATTGGGAAATGCGCATGTCAAGCCTAGTACGAACGACCGTTTCCAACGATGTACTACTTTTGCAAACGATCGTCGTTGGTTAAAATCCGCCGAGACAGAACTTTCTTTTGTAGCGATTTGGCTCGTTCGTCGTTTGCCTTAATAGTCGGTGGTTCGTTTTTTGTAACGATCGTCGTTGGTAAAGATCGGGGAACGATCGTTACAAACGACTATAGTCGCATGTGTGTACGCACCTTTAGGATCTGTTGGTTGACAGGATTTGGTTTGCTGCTGCTGCTTGCTTTCCTTTGATCTTCTCTGCTTTTCCTCTGAGTGGTCCAGCTTGATAATCCTTTTTGGTGTCTTTTTATTGTTTTCCCTTCTTTTCATTCAGATTTCATTCAGATTGTTTGCATTATAAGCTTTAGTCTTCCATAGGTTGCTTCATTTTTCAGATTATTTCCCTTTAGTTGCTCATTGCAAGGTAAAATTAGGTGGGTTTTCAGGAGCTCATGCTTAGAGCTGCTTCCATCTCATACATCATGCTGTGTATATTTACCAGCTAGCCTGCCCTCTAATTGCACTTTTATCAGCTAGCCTAGTATTTTACATTGCCTTACATCAACAAACCTGAATACAGCAGACACAGGACCAACCCTAAATCATTGAATGAAAGGCGGCCTGGGGGGAAGTCAATGCCTGGCTGCTACACAGTCTCTACATCCACGCAGTTAGCAGTAGCAGAGAGAGAGGGACTGAATTCTCAGGAGTTGGACTCAGGAGCTGATGATGCTGTACTCCTCGGATCCCTGACTAGGATGAGTGCCTTCTCTCACTGACTCATTCATTACTGTGGTTCTTTGAATCATTGAGCTGAAGTCCAGTCAGCCCCGCTGCTGCTGTGTAAACTGACACCTGAGTCAGCTGAGAGGCATTTCTTCTCTCACTACTCAGTGCAGAAGCGCCCTTGTCTCTTCCTGTCGCCTTAGGCGAAAATTTATAGCTGCCTAATGGCTCGGACGCCTGTGGCTATGGGTGCTGATGTGGTGCTCACAGCACCGGGTGTAGCCACGGCTAGGGGTGCCGCTGTGGTGATCACAGCACCGGGTGCAGCCATGGCTAGGAGTGCCGCTGTGGTGATCACAGCCCCTGGTGCAGGTACGGCTAGGGGTGCCGCTGAGGTGATCACAGCCCCGGGTGTAGCCACGGCTACGGGTGCCGCTGTGGTGATCACAGCACCGGGTGTAGCCATGACTAGGGGTGCCGCTGTGGTGATCACAGCCCCTGGTGTAGCCATGGCTAGGGGTGCTGATGTGGTGCTCACAGCTCCGGGTGTAGCCACGGCTAGGGGTGCCGCTGTGGTGATCACAGCCCCGGGTGTAGCCATGGCTAGGGGTGCCGCTGTGGTGATCACAGCCCCGGGTGTAGCCATGGATAGGGGTGCCGTTGTGGTGATCACAGCCCCGGGTGTAGCCACGACTAGGGGTGCCACTGTGGTGATCACAACCCCGGGTGTAGCCATGGCTAGGGGTGCCGCTGTGGTGATCACAGCCCCGGGTGTAGCCATGGATAGGGGTGCCGCTGTGGTGATCACAGCCCCGGGTGTAGCCATGGTTAGGGGTGCTGTTGTGGTGATCACAGCCCCGGGTGTAGCCACGACTAGGGGTGCCGCTGTGGTGATCACAGCACCGGGTGTAGCCATGGATAGGGGTGCCGCTGTGGTGATCACAGCCCCGGGTGTAGCCATGGCTAGGGGTGCCGCTGTGGTGATCACAGCACCGGGTGTAGCCATGGCTAGGGGTGCCACTGTGGTGATCACTAGTGTTGGGCGAACAGTGTTCGCAACTGTTCGGGTTCTGCAGAACATCACCCTGTTCGGGTGATGTTCGAGTTCGGCCGAACACCTGATGGTGTTCGGCCAAACCGTTCGGCCACATGGCCGAACTAAGAGCGCATGGCTGAACGTTCCCCGAACGTTCGGCTAGCGCTGTGATTGACCGAACGGGTCACGTGGTTCGGACCCGAACGCGCTCTGATTGGCCGAACTGTCACGTGGTTCGGGTAAATAAATACCCGAACCACGTCATATCTCCGCCATTTGTCTGTGGGTTTAGCTTTGGGTAGGCAGGCAGGGTAGTTCGCGCTCCAGCCACGCTAGCCAGGGTACCCCCAGTCATTGTGTGTCGCTGCTGGGAACAGTAGTACACCGCTCGCTCAGCCACACTATATAGCATTGTGTTTACTGCCACTCTGTGTACCTCGCTCAGCCACACTATATAGCATTGTGTTTACTGCCACTCTGTGTCTGCTGGGAACAGTAGTACACTGCTCACTCAGCCACACTATATAGCATTGTGTTTACTGCCACTCTGTGTACACCGCTCACCCAGCACTATATAGCATTATTGTGTTTACTGCCACTCTGTGTCTGCTGGGAACAGTAGTACACCGCTCACCCGCCACTGTATAGCATTGTGCTCTGTGTCGCTGCTGGAAATAGTGGTACACCGCTCACCCACCACTGTATAGCATTGTGCTCTGTGACTGCATGGCGGCAAAATGCATGCTATCCGCACGCTTCTTGTCCTCATGCAAGGCCTGGGTTGTTGTGTCTGAAAGCGTGGCCTTCTCCTCCTGCGCCTCCTCCTGTTCCATCACGTGTGCTGCTGGGTTAGCGTTACCGGTCCCTTTTCCTGGAACCTCTTCTCTGTATTACATTTATGCCTGCATGGCGACAAAAAGCATGTTACCTGTGCAAAGAAACATGACATTTTCCACATTTAAAAGACAGTTTTTCCTTTGAAACTTTACAATCAATTTTCTCAAAAACTATAAGCTCTTTTTCAAATATTTTTTTCCCTCTTGTACCCACTCCCAAGGTGCACATACCCTGCTAATTTGGGGTATGTAGCATGTAAGGAAGCTTTACAAAGCACGAAAGTTCGGGTCCCCATTGACTTCCATTATGTTCGGAGTTCGGCGCGAACACCCGAACATCGCGGCCATGTTCGGCGAACGTTCGCGAACCCAAACATCTAGGTGTTCGCCCAACACTAGTGATCACAGCACCAGGTGTAGCCACGACTAGGGGTGCCGCTGTGGTGATCACAGCCCCGGGTGTAGCCATGGATAGGGGTGCCGCTGTGGTGATCACAGCACCGGGTGTAGCCATGGCTAGGGGTGCCGCTGTGGTGATCACAGCCCCGGGTGCAGCCATGGCTGGGGGTGCCGCTGTGGTGATCACAGCCCCGGGTGTAGCCATGGATAGGGGTGCTGCTGTGGTGATCACAGCCCCGGGTGCAGCCTCTCTCGCCTCTGCCCTGCACCCCCTCCTACACTGCGCCCTGAGGCTGGAGCTTCTCTCGCCTCTGCCTCGGCCCTGTGCCTCTTCCTAAACTGCGCCCTGAGGCTTCAGCCTCTCTCGCCTCTGCCTCGGCCCCACCCTGCACCCCCTCCTATACCGCGCCCTGAGGCTGGAGCCTCTCTCATCTCTGCCTCGGCCCCGCCCTGCGCCCCCTCCTACACTGCTCCCTGAGGCTGGAGCCTCTCTCGCCT
This sequence comes from Hyperolius riggenbachi, assembly GCF_040937935.1. Lineage (NCBI taxonomy): Eukaryota > Metazoa > Chordata > Amphibia > Anura > Hyperoliidae > Hyperolius > Hyperolius riggenbachi. The sequence continues at coordinate 517,655,296 of NC_090648.1, read as the reverse complement.
CTGCCTCGGCCCTGCCCTGCACCCACTCCTACACTGCGCCCCGAGGCTGGAGCCTCTCTTACCTCTGCCACAGCCCCGCACCCCCTCCTACACTGCGCCCTTAGGCTGGAGCCTCTTGCGCCTCTGCCTCGGCCCTGCACCCCCTTCTACACTGTGCCCTGAGGCTGGAGCTTCTCTCGCCTCTGCCTCGGCCCTGTGCCTCTTCCTAAACTGCGCCCTGAGGCTTCAGCCTCTCTCGCCTCTGCCTCGGCCCCGCCCTGCGCCCCCTCCTACACTGCTCCCTGAGGCTGGAGCCTCTCTCGCCTCTGCCTCGGCCCTGCCCTGCACCCACTCCTACACTGCGCCCCGAGGCTGGAGCCTCTCTTACCTCTGCCACAGCCCCGCACCCCCTCCTACACTGCGCCCTTAGGCTGGAGCCTCTTGCGCCTCTGCCTCGGCCCTGCACCCCCTTCTACACTGCACCCTGAGGCTGAAGCCTCTTTCGCCTCTGCCTCGGCCCGGCCCTGCACCCCCTTCTACACTGCACCCTGAGGCTGGAGCCTCTCTCGCCTTGGCTCTGCCCTGCTCTGTGCCCCCTCCTACACTGTGCCCTGAGGCTGGAGCCTCTCTCACCTCTGCCTTGGTCCCGCTCTGCACCCCCTCCTACACTGTGCCCTGAGGCTGGAGCCTCTCTCGCCTCGGCCTCGGCACCGCCCCGTGCCCCCCTCCTACACTGCACCCTGAGGCTGGAGCCTCTCTTGCCTCTGCCTCGGCCCTGTGCCCTTTCCTACACTGCGCCCTGAGGCTAGAGCCTCTCTTGCCTCGGCCCTGTGCCCCCTCCTACACTGCGCACTGAGATTGGAACCTCTCTCGCCTCTGCATCGGCCCTGTGCCCCCTCCTACACTGCGTCCTGAGGCTGGAACCTCTTGCGCCTCTGCCTCGGCCCGGCCCTGCACCCCCTTCTACACTGCACCCTGAGGCTGAAGCCTCTTTCGCCTCTGCCTCGGCCCTGCACCCCCTTCTACACTGCACCCTGAGGCTGGAGCCTATCTCGCCTCTGCCTCGGCCCCGCCCTGCACCCCATCCTACACTGCGCCCTGAGGCTAGAGCCTCTCTCGCCTCTGCCTCGGCCCTGTGCCCCCTCCTACACTGTGCCCTGAGGCTGGAGCCTCTCTCGCCTCTGCCCCAGCCCTGCACCCCCTCCTACACTGAGCCCTGAGGCTGTAGCCTCTCATGCCTCTGTCTCGGCCCTGTGCCCCCTCCTACACTGCGTCCTGAGTCTGGAGCCTCTCTTACCTTGGCCCGGCCCTGCACGCCCTTCTACACTGCACCCTGAGGCTGGAGCCTCTCTCGCCTCTGCCTCGGCCCAGCCCTGCACCCCCTCCTACACTGCACCCTGAGGCTGGAGCCTCTTTCGCCTCTGCCTCGGCCCGGCCCTGCACCCCCTTCTCCACTGCTCCCTGAGGCTTGAGCATTTCTCGCCTCTGCCTTGGCCCCGCTCCGAACCCCCTCAGCCTCTCTCGCCTCTGCCTCGGCCCAGATTATCAAATAGAAGTCAGTTCACACTGAGCCCAGATTTATAAAATCTCATTTTACCAAGTTTAAAAAACATTTTTTTTCTTTGAAAATTATAAAAACAGTTTTCTCAAAAATGATTTTTTTTTACTCATTGCCAAAGGATCAATTTTTTAGTTATTGAAAAATTACAGAGCGTAATTATGCGCAAAATTAGTTGAATTAGATGAATTTGCCAGAAATTTTGCCTCAGGATTTTGCATCGTAATTGTGAAGTTACGAATGTGAAGTTTCGATGCTGAGTAATTCCAGCTCAGCAGGACACAGATCTTCCTTCCCACTGACCTCACTTCCTGATTCAGGCCCCACCCACATGGTCTATTGACAGGCTCGCTCAGCCACACTATATAGCATTGTGTTTACTGCCACTCTGTGTACCTCGCTCAGCCACACTATATAGCATTGTGTTTACTGCCACTCTGTGTCTGCTGGGAACAGTAGTACACTGCTCACTCAGCCACACTATATAGCATTGTGTTTACTGCCACTCTGTGTACACCGCTCACCCAGCACTATATAGCATTATTGTGTTTACTGCCACTCTGTGTCTGCTGGGAACAGTAGTACACCGCTCACCCGCCACTGTATAGCATTGTGCTCTGTGTCGCTGCTGGAAATAGTGGTACACCGCTCACCCACCACTGTATAGCATTGTGCTCTGTGACTGCATGGCGGCAAAATGCATGCTATCTGCACGCTTCTTGTCCTCATGCAAGGCCTGGGTTGTTGTGTCTGAAAGCGTGGCCTTCTCCTCCTGCGCCTCCTCCTGTTCCATCACGTGTGCTGCTGCTGCTGGGTTAGCGTTACCGGTCCCTTTTCCTGGAACCTCTTCTCTGTATTACATTTATGCCTGCATGGCGACAAAAAGCATGTTACCTGTGCAAAGAAACATGACATTTTCCACATTTAAAAGACAGTTTTTCCTTTGAAACTTTACAATCAATTTTCTCAAAAACTATAAGCTCTTTTTCAAATATTTTTTTCCCTCTTGTACCCACTCCCAAGGTGCACATACCCTGCTAATTTGGGGTATGTAGCATGTAAGGAAGCTTTACAAAGCACGAAAGTTCGGGTCCCCATTGACTTCCATTATGTTCGGAGTTCGGCGCGAACACCCGAACATCGCGGCCATGTTCGGCGAACGTTCGCGAACCCAAACATCTAGGTGTTCGCCCAACACTAGTGATCACAGCACCAGGTGTAGCCACGACTAGGGGTGCCGCTGTGGTGATCACAGCACCGGGTGTAGCCATGGCTAGGGGTGCCGCTGTGGTGATCACAGCCCCGGGTGCAGCCATGGCTGGGGGTGCCGCTGTGGTGATCACAGCCCCGGGTGTAGCCATGGATAGGGGTGCTGCTGTGGTGATCACAGCCCCGGGTGCAGCCTCTCTCGCCTCTGCCCTGCACCCCCTCCTACACTGCGCCCTGAGGCTGGAGCTTCTCTCGCCTCTGCCTCGGCCCTGTGCCTCTTCCTAAACTGCGCCCTGAGGCTTCAGCCTCTCTCGCCTCTGCCTCGGTCCCACCCTGCACCCCCTCCTATACCGCGCCCTGAGGCTGGAGCCTCTCTCATCTCTGCCTCGGCCCCGCCCTGCGCCCCCTCCTACACTGCTCCCTGAGGCTGGAGCCTCTCTCGCCTCTGCCTCGGCCCTGCCCTGCACCCACTCCTACACTGCGCCCCGAGGCTGGAGCCTCTCTTACCTCTGCCACAGCCCCGCACCCCCTCCTACACTGCGCCCTTAGGCTGGAGCCTCTTGCGCCTCTGCCTCGGCCCTGCACCCCCTTCTACACTGCACCCTGAGGCTGAAGCCTCTTTCGCCTCTGCCTCGGCCCGGCCCTGCACCCCCTTCTACACTGCACCCTGAGGCTGGAGCCTCTCTCGCCTTGGCTCTGCCCTGCTCTGTGCCCCCTCCTACACTGTGCCCTGAGGCTGGAGCCTCTCTCACCTCTGCCTTGGTCCCGCTCTGCACCCCCTCCTACACTGTGCCCTGAGGCTGGAGCCTCTCTCGCCTCGGCCTCGGCACCGCCCCGCGCCCCCCTCCTACACTGCACCCTGAGGCTGGAGCCTCTCTTGCCTCTGCCTCGGCCCTGTGCCCTTTCCTACACTGCGCCCTGAGGCTAGAGCCTCTCTTGCCTCGGCCCTGTGCCCCCTCCTACACTGCGCACTGAGATTGGAACCTCTCTCGCCTCTGCATCGGCCCTGTGCCCCCTCCTACACTGCGTCCTGAGGCTGGAACCTCTTGCGCCTCTGCCTCGGCCCGGCCCTGCACCCCCTTCTACACTGCACCCTGAGGCTGAAGCCTCTTTCGCCTCTGCCTCGGCCCTGCACCCCCTTCTACACTGCACCCTGAGGCTGGAGCCTATCTCGCCTCTGCCTCGGCCCCGCCCTGCACCCCATCCTACACTGCGCCCTGAGGCTAGAGCCTCTCTCGCCTCTGCCTCGGCCCTGTGCCCCCTCCTACACTGTGCCCTGAGGCTGGAGCCTCTCTCGCCTCTGCCCCAGCCCTGCACCCCCTCCTACACTGAGCCCTGAGGCTGTAGCCTCTCATGCCTCTGTCTCGGCCCTGTGCCCCCTCCTACACTGCGTCCTGAGTCTGGAGCCTCTCTTACCTCGGCCCGGCCCTGCACGCCCTTCTACACTGCACCCTGAGGCTGGAGCCTCTCTCGCCTCTGCCTCGGCCCAGCCCTGCACCCCCTCCTACACTGCACCCTGAGGCTGGAGCCTCTTTCGCCTCTGCCTCGGCCCGGCCCTGCACCTCCTTCTCCACTGCTCCCTGAGGCTTGAGCCTCTCTCGCCTCTGCTTTGGCCCCGCTCCGAACCCCCTCAGCCTCTCTCGCCTCTGCCTCGGCCCAGATTATCAAATAGAAGTCAGTTCACACTGAGCCCAGATTTATAAAATCTCATTTTACCAAGTTTAAAAAACATTTTTTTTCTTTGAAAATTATAAAAACAGTTTTCTCAAAAATGATTTTTTTTTACTCATTGCCAAAGGATCAATTTTTTAGTTATTGAAAAATTACAGAGCGTAATTATGCGCAAAATTAGTTGAATTAGATGAATTTGCCAGAAATTTTGCCTCAGGATTTTGCATCGTAATTGTGAAGTTACGAATGTGAAGTTTCGATGCTGAGTAATTCCAGCTCAGCAGGACACAGATCTTCCTTCCCACTGACCTCACTTCCTGATTCAGGCCCCACCCACATGGTCTATTGACAGGCTGCCACATGTCAGGAGGATCTGCTATCCATCACTTCAATAGACCTCTCCTCACCACTGGAGTGCTAATGGTCATTGCTCCCATGTGTGACTTGCTAATGGCCTTTGAAATCAGACATCCTTGAAGCTGCTGTGTGACAATACTGGAATCTGCTCACCGGATCTGATCATTGAGTAAATCCTCCCATTTCATTTAAAGCGGAACAGCAGGCAGCAATCCAAACACGAAATCGTTACAGGAGAGTCATAGCCTGGCACAACTTACACTAAAATCCCATCTCCCAACTTCCTATTGCCGATTTAGCTACTATACCTGCCTCTATCCTAAAGCTCTCTGATCGGTGTGAAAATCACAATTCTGGCCCAGCTCACAGTACAGCAGCAGGAGGAGCCATACCACATGGTGATGTCATAGCCAGTATGGGCAGAGCTGTAGAGTAGGGGGAGGATAGCATTATGCTGCTGGCAATCAGTGTAGCTGTCCCACAGAATCCTGTTTCTTAGGTGAATAGTGTTACATGTGCCTACGCATTCTAAAGGGGCATCTGGCTACCTATGCTGGTGGGACAGCTGACCACCAATAATGGGAGGGGGGGGGCACATGTGGCTTGTTATACTAAGGAGACACCTGGCTACCTATACTGGGGGGCACATCTGAGGGTGTGTGCTGTGCGTCCAGTGAAAAATGGCGCTGGTAAAATAATGGCGCCCCCTTATGCCCGATATTTGTTTAAAACGATATTTATCGTTTTAATGGCGCAGACCTTGTGATCGTAATTTATCGTTTTAAAACCTGCTTTTTTTGTCCTGCCGGAACAATATTTATCGTTTTAAGCCCTGCTTTGCTGCCATTTAGAAAATGTCTGCCCGCTTAACGTTTAATAACACAGCGCCCTTAAGTGCCAGAAACACCAAATTTGCAGGGAATGTTAAAGAGGAACTGTAACGACAAAACATCCCCTGGGGGGTACTCAACTCGGGTGGGGGAAGCCTCTGGATCCTAATGAGGCTTCCCACGCTGTCCTTCATCCGTCAGGGGTCTCGCTGTAGCCCTCCGTGCAGCGGTGACGTAATATTTACCTTCCTGGCTCCTGCGCAGGCGCTCTGACGGCTGTCGGCTCCGAAGTAGGCGGAAATACCCGATCGCCGTCGGGTCTGCTCTACTGCGCAGGCGCAAGTTTCCGGCGCCTGCGCAGTACAGCGGACCCGACGGAGATCGGGTATTTCCGTCTATTTCCGTGCCGAAAGTCGCCACAGCGCCCCCGCTGGAGCCAGCAAAGGTAAATATTGAAGCTACAGTCGGCTCTGTCGCCGGCTGTTCGGAGGGCTGCAGCGAGACCCCCGTGGGATAGAGGACGGCGTGGGAAGCCTCATTAGGATCCGGAGGCTTCCCCCACCCGAGGTGAGTACCCCCCAGGGGAGGTTTTTGTTGTTACAGAGTCTCTTTAAGAAGAACAGTGGAAACAAGAGGAATTTTTTTTTCAAAAAGACCTTATACTTTTTGAGAAAATCGATTTTAAAGTTCAAAGGAAAAAAACAATTCATTTAAATGCCGCTGGTCAGCATGTGGGAAATCTTTCCCAGCAGTTAATAGCAAAGGCCCCTTACATCCTAGCAACACCAAATTTGCAGGATATGTTAAAAAGATAGTGGGAAACAATATTTAAAAAAAAATTAAAAACATTTATTTTGGGGGGATGTTCTGAGTGTGGGAAATCTGAAAAAAATGGCGTTTCATTTTTTTCTTTGACATTTAAAATCGATTTTCTCAAAAAGTATAAGGTCTTTTTGAAAAAAAATGTTTTCCCCTTGCTCCCACTTTTCTTCTAAACATTCCCTGCAAATTTGTTTCTATCTTTTAAGGGGGCTGTGCTATTAAATATTAAATTTGGCGGGCAGACATTTTCTAAATGGCAGCAAAGCAGGGCTTAAAACGATAAATATGGTTCAGGCAGGACAAAAAAAGCAGGTTTTAAAATGATAAATATCGTTTTGACGGTCTGCGCCATTTTTTACCTTTAAAAAACGATAAATATTGTTTAATAGTGGTTTTCAATGAGGTGCTATTTTTATAGCGCCCGCGCCTGGCACCATTTTTCACTGCTCCCGTGTGCTGCACGTGACTCACTATGCTAAGGGGGCATCTGGCTACCTATATGGTGGGGGGGGGGGGCTACATGTGGCTACCTATACAAAGGGGGACACCTGGCTACCTCTGGGGGAGAAGGTACATGTGACTAACTATACTAAGAGGACATCTGGATACCTCTTTGGGGGGAGGGGTGCTACATGTGGCTACCTTTATTGAGGGGACACCTGGTTACCTATTTGGGGGGGCTACATGTGACTACCTATATTAAGGAAGCATGTGGCTACCTAAAACTGGGATCCGCCTTACTGGGAGCTGCCTAATACCACCTCACAAATCCCATTCTCTTGCCCCCTGGGGGTGGCGATTTAGCCTAGAAGGGGGTTATGTGTCAGGCCTATACTTCTCCTCATCCAATCACAGATGGAAAATCAAATAGACGGGCTGGTGTTTGCTTTGGTCAGACTGGGAACTTGCCTTGGTTTACTGGACATTTAGTTTACACTAAAATTCCAAGCGTAAGAATATCTTGCTAGCACCCCTCAGATAGCGGCCCTGGTGGGAACTGATCCCAGGACCCCACAGCTGCAACGCACAACGCTAAGCACTTAGCCTGGGCCAGTGAGCCGCCAAACGTACATCGTTCTCACAACGCGCGTTCCCATGACAGCGAATATGGAAGCCATAAGTGTTACAGTTCTGACCTTTTCCCTGAGAACACGCTCCACAGATTCTATGAGAACCGATTGTTGCCTAATTCTGCAGCAAACAGTCACACCGAATAAAGACAACAGTGACATCCGGTCTCACCAGCGAACATGCCACATCTGGATTCACTTACTGGGGAGACCAGCTAACCCCAGGCAGGCAGGAGCAGCTATTCCTAGCAGGCCAAGCCAGTTGTGAGAAGTGTGGGGGAGATAAGAGGACTCATGGAATGCTCAGAGACACAAAGCAAAGCTCCTCTGAAGGCAGATTACAGAGAAGAAACCCAGACATAACCTTGAGAGGCAGAGAGCTGGGATAAGGAAGGAGCTGGGATGGAGGAGCTGGGATAAGGAGCTGGGATAGGACGACTGCTAACACTAAACAGCAGAGGTGAAAGTAACACACAGAGGACAGCTGAGAAATCGCTGAGCTTAATTGTGAAAAACGACCAGACGTTGGAGATGAACGAGAGTGCAAAGATTGCCTTCAAACGTTTATGAAAAATTGGCAACTTAATGAAAGGCGAAAAACATTTTATAAAGGGAGAACATGGACTGTTAAAGGACCAGTATCACAAATAAAGGTATCCTTTAGTTGCACCATGTGCGCCCCTGTCGCCATCCCGCCAAGCCAATTGGTTAATGGGAACATGTGTTTCCAAAGCCAATCAAATTGCCTGTGAATGAATGATCATCAGCACCAGCAAGAAGCCAGTGTTTATTCATACAAATTGAATTAAAAACACATACACTTACTTCCTGTGTACTATAATAAGTACACAGGATAATGTGTGGGGACATGTAGAGGATAAAAGATCAAATTACATTCACATACATGAAAATATATTAAAAATAAAGTGTCTGTAGTTATTAACCCCTTCTACGCCCTCCCTCATAGTTAACAAAATGAAACTCTTTTTAAAAAAAAAAATGAACAAAGTGACAGCATACAAAAAAAAATACATAAATAGTTGCCTTTTTAATATGTATGTCTTGAGGGTATATTACTGTTATTTTTGCAAATAAGAGCTTACAATTATTATATAGTATAAAGAAACACAAAACAGAAAAAAATACACCTTTATTTCCAAATAAAATATTGTTACCATCATTGCACTGGAGGCATCATTTGAATGCTGTAATAGCCAGGACAAAAGGACAAAACAAATGTGTGGGCTTTGTGCACAATAGCACTTTTTATTTCCAAACTATAATGTCTGAAAACTTAGAAATAATGGCTTCACTTACAATGCATAGGAATAAAATAATTCTTAGTAAAAAGTACCGCCCAAAGAAAGCCTAGATTATACCGCAATAAAAGATTATTTAGGTGTGATAAGTTGCGATAAAGTTATTGGCGAATGAATGGGAGTAGTGTGAAATGTTAAAATTGCTCTGGTTTTTAAGGGGAAATAACCTGTGGTAGGGAAGTGGTTAAAGGGAACCGGAATTGAGAGTGACATATTTATTTAATTTTAAGCAATATTGTTACCTGGCAGCCCTGCTGATCCTCTGCCTCTAATACTTCTAGCTTCTGAATTGTTATAGAGTAACTATATGCACTGATGCTGCGCTGTGATCATCATATAACTCAGAATGAAATATTGGACTATAAATAAATACAGGGATATATTTATGTGCTGCTGCTGTGTCCCCATAGATCAGGCCAGATGTCTTCTGCATATGATATAAACCCTCTAAATATTTATGTACATGAAGGAGAGATAGAAGGCCTTGCCTGGAGCTGCTGCTGTGCAAAGCAGGTTAGGAAAACCACTATATATTTACATGGTTGGATTTAAACCAGTGGTCCTCAAACTAAGGCCCGTAGGCCGAATGCGGCCCCCCGAGGCTGTTTCACTGGCCCCCAAAACCAAATGTATAACTTATAGATGTGGCCCACTGCACCTTTAAATATCGGTTGCTTGCATATAGAATAGCAGTGCTGGCTCCACCCATCCACATACTGTAGAAGCCAGTGAGCAGTATTTCACCGGCTTCCAATCAGGTTCATCAGGCGACAGTGCTGTCCAGCTGGACGACAGGTTGTCACCTGGGTATGCTTCACTGTCTGGTGCGCAAAGACGTTCTTCGGGCACCACATGACTGAATGGAGGCTGCTGGGGGTTCTCCGCCGGGCATGATTGGGGGGAATCAATACCTAGATTCAATGTAATGTTTTTCAACATCATTTTATGTATGTTCCGGCCCCCCAGCAGTCTCAAGTATGTTGACCCGACCCTCGACCAAAAAAGTTTGGGGACCCCTGGTTTAGACTTTTAGCACCCCTAGGCCAACATTCTTGTTCCGCCCCTTCCATGTGTAGTGGCTGCATAGCCGGGACAAGGTCCTCCAGCACCCAAGGCTGAGACACCAAAGTGCGCCCCTCCATCCCTCCCACCCCAGCTGTCACACACTGATTGCTATTAGACTAAGAGGCCCCTCCCCCATCCCTCCCACCCCAGCCGTCACACACTGATTGCTATTACACTAAGAGGCCCCACCCCCATCCCTCCCACCCCAGCCGTCACACACTGATTGCTATTACACTAAGGGGCCCCACCCCCATTCCTCCCACCCCAGCCGTCACACACTGATTGCTATAAGAGATGTCGCAAACACCGACTTCCGCAAATGTGCGCAAACAGGCGAATCTGGCGAACCGCCATAGACTTCAATGGGCAGGTGATTTTTAAAACCTACAAAGACTGTTTCTGGCCAAAAATGTGAGGAAAAAGTTGTTTCAAGGGATCTAACACCTGCACTGTGACAGGCCAGAGGGGGATCCATGCCAAAAGTCCCACCAAAAATTACGGAGTTGATGCAAAGTCGGGTTTTAATCCCTAAAGGGCAGGAATAAAACTATGCACAGCTCTGGGTGTCAGTGGGCTGTGGAGTGTCACACACAGAGATACAATAGTACTATCAGAGTACAGTGACATAATAATACACTGGAGTGGTCCTGTGCCTGCAGTGTAATGAGGTAACAGCAGTAGTGTGCACAGCTCTGGGTGTCAGTGGGCTGTGGAGTGTCTCACACAGAGAGATACAATAGTACTATCAGAGTACAGTGACATAATAATACACTGGAGTGGTGCTGTGCCTGCAGTGTAATGAGGTAACAGCAGTAGTGTGCACACAGCTCTGGGTGTCAGTGGGCTGTGGAGTGTCACACACAGAGAGATGCAATAGTACTATCAGAATACAGTGATATAATAATACACTGGAGTGGTTCTGTGCCTGCAGTGTAATGAGGTAACAGCAGTAGTGTGCACACAGCTCTGGGTGTCAGTGGGCTGTGGAGTGTCTCACACAGAGAGATGCAATAGTACTATCAGAATACAGTGATATAATAATACACTGGAGTGGTTCTGTGCCTGCAGTGTAATGAGGTAACAGCAGTAGTGTGCACACAGCTCTGGGTGTCAGTGGGCTGTGGGGTGTCACACAGAGAGATACAATAGTACTATCAGAATACAGTGACATAATAATACACTGGAGGGGTTCTGTGCCTGCAGTGTAATGAGGTAACAGCAGTAGTGTGCACACAGCTCTGGGTGTCAGTGGGCTGTGGGGTGTCACACACAGAGAGATACAATAGTACTATCAGAATACAGTGACATAATAATACACTGGAGTGGTTCTGTGCCTGCAATGTAATGAGGTAACAGCAGTAGTGTGCACACAGCTCTGGGTGTCAGTGGGCTGTGGGGTGTCACAGAGAGAGATACAATAGTACTATCAGAATACAGTGACATAATAATACACTGGAGTGGTGCTGTGCCTGCAGTGTAATGAGGTAACAGCAGTAGTGTGCACACAGCTCTGGGTGTCAGTGGGCTGTGGGGTGTCACACACAGAGAGATACAATAGTACTATCAGAATACAGTGACATAATAATACACTGGAGTGGTTCTGTGCCTGCAATGTAATGAGGTAACAGCAGTAGTGTGCACAGCTCTGGGTGTCAGTGGGCTGTGGAGTGTCTCACACAGAGAGATACAATAGTACTATCAGAATACAGTGACATAATAATGCACTGGAGGGGTTCTGTGCCTGCAGTGTAATGAGGTAACAGCAGTAGTGTGCACACAGCTCTGGGGGTCAGTGGGCTGTGGGGTGTCACACACAGAGAGATGCAATAGTACTATCAGAATACAGTGACATAATAATGCACTGGAGTGGTACTGTGCCTGCAGTGTAATGAGGTAACAGCAGTAGTGTGCACACAGCTCTGGGGGTCAGTGGGCTGTGGGGTGTCACACAGAGAGATACAATAGTACTATCAGAGTACAGTGACATAATAATACACTGGAGTGGTTCTGTGCCTGCAGTGTAATGAGGTAACAGCAGTAGTGTGCACAGCTCTGGGTGTCAGTGGGCTGTGGAGTGTCTCACACACAGAGAGATGCAATAGTACTATCAGAATACAGTGATATAATAATACACTGGAGTGGTTCTGTGCCTGCAGTGTAATGAGGTAACAGCAGTAGTGTGCACACAGCTCTGGGTGTCAGTGGGCTGTGGAGTGTCTCACACACAGAGAGATGCAATAGTACTATCAGAATACAGTGATATAATAATACACTGGAGTGGTTCTGTGCCTGCAGTGTAATGAGGTAACAGCAGTAGTGTGCACACAGCTCTGGGTGTCAGTGGGCTGTGGGGTGTCACACAGAGAGATACAATAGTACTATCAGAATACAGTGACATAATAATACACTGGAGGGGTTCTGTGCCTGCAGTGTAATGAGGTAACAGCAGTAGTGTGCACACAGCTCTGGGTGTCAGTGGGCTGTGGGGTGTCACACACAGAGAGATACAATAGTACTATCAGAATACAGTGACATAATAATACACTGGAGTGGTTCTGTGCCTGCAATGTAATGAGGTAACAGCAGTAGTGTGCACACAGCTCTGGGTGTCAGTGGGCTGTGGAGTGTCACACAGAGAGATACAATAGTACTATCAGAATACAGTGACATAATAATGCACTGGAGTGGTTCTGTGCCTGCAGTGTAATGAGGTAACAGCAGTAGTGTGCACACAGCTCTGGGTGTCAGTGGGCTGTGGAGTGTCTCACACACAGAGAGATACAATAGTACTATCAGAATACAGTGACATAATAATACACTGGAGTGGTTCTGTGCCTGCAGTGTAATGAGGTAACAGCAGTAGTGTGCACACAGCTCTGGGTGTCAGTGGGCTGTGGGGTGTCACACACAGAGAGATACAATAGTACTATCAGAATACAGGGACATAATAATACACTGGAGTGGTTCTGTGCCTGCAGTGTAATGAGGTAACAGCAGTAGTGTGCACACAGCTCTGGGTGTCAGTGGGCTGTGGAGTGTCACACACAGAGATACAATAGTACTATCAGAATACAGTGACATAATAATACACTGGAGGGGTTCTGTGCCTGCAGTGTAATGAGGTAACAGCAGTAGTGTGCACACAGCTCTGGGGGTCAGTGGGCTGTGGAGTGTCACACAGAGAGATACAATAGTACTATCAGAGTACAGTGACATAATAATACACTGGAGGGGTTCTGTGCCTGCAGTGTAATGAGGTAACAGCAGTAGTGTGCACACAGCTCTGGGTGTCAGTGGGCTGTGGGGTGTCACAGAGAGAGATACAATAGTACTATCAGAATACAGTGACATAATAATACACTGGAGTGGTGCTGTGCCTGCAGTGTAATGAGGTAACAGCAGTAGTGTGCACACAGCTCTGGGTGTCAGTGGGCTGTGGGGTGTCACACACAGAGAGATACAATAGTACTATCAGAATACAGTGACATAATAATACACTGGAGTGGTTCTGTGCCTGCAATGTAATGAGGTAACAGCAGTAGTGTGCACACAGCTCTGGGTGTCAGTGGGCTGTGGAGTGTCACACAGAGAGATACAATAGTACTATCAGAATACAGTGACATAATAATGCACTGGAGTGGTTCTGTGCCTGCAGTGTAATGAGGTAACAGCAGTAGTGTGCACACAGCTCTGGGTGTCAGTGGGCTGTGGAGTGTCTCACACACAGAGAGATACAATAGTACTATCAGAATACAGTGACATAATAATACACTGGAGTGGTTCTGTGCCTGCAGTGTAATGAGGTAACAGCAGTAGTGTGCACACAGCTCTGGGTGTCAGTGGGCTGTGGGGTGTCACACACAGAGAGATACAATAGTACTATCAGAATACAGGGACATAATAATACACTGGAGTGGTTCTGTGCCTGCAGTGTAATGAGGTAACAGCAGTAGTGTGCACACAGCTCTGGGTGTCAGTGGGCTGTGGAGTGTCACACACAGAGATACAATAGTACTATCAGAATACAGTGACATAATAATACACTGGAGGGGTTCTGTGCCTGCAGTGTAATGAGGTAACAGCAGTAGTGTGCACACAGCTCTGGGGGTCAGTGGGCTGTGGAGTGTCACACAGAGAGATACAATAGTACTATCAGAGTACAGTGACATAATAATACACTGGAGGGGTTCTGTGCCTGCAGTGTAATGAGGTAACAGCAGTAGTGTGCACACAGCTCTGGGTGTCAGTGGGCTGTGGGGTGTCACACACAGAGAGATGCAATAGTACTATCAGAATACAGTGACATAATAATGCACTGGAGTGGTACTGTGCCTGCAGTGTAATGAGGTAACAGCAGTAGTGTGCACACAGCTCTGGGGGTCAGTGGGCTGTGGGGTGTCACACAGAGAGATACAATAGTACTATCAGAGTACAGTGACATAATAATACACTGGAGTGGTTCTGTGCCTGCAGTGTAATGAGGTAACAGCAGTAGTGTGCACACAGCTCTGGGTGTCAGTGGGCTGTGGGGTGTCACACACAGAGAGATGCAATAGTACTATCAGAATACAGTGACATAATAATGCACTGGAGTGGTACTGTGCCTGCAGTGTAATGAGGTAACAGCAGTAGTGTGCACACAGCTCTGGGGGTCAGTGGGCTGTGGGGTGTCACACAGAGAGATACAATAGTACTATCAGAGTACAGTGACATAATAATACACTGGAGTGGTTCTGTGCCTGCAGTGTAATGAGGTAACAGCAGTAGTGTGCACAGCTCTGGGTGTCAGTGGGCTGTGGAGTGTCTCACACACAGAGAGATGCAATAGTACTATCAGAATACAGTGATATAATAATACACTGGAGTGGTTCTGTGCCTGCAGTGTAATGAGGTAACAGCAGTAGTGTGCACACAGCTCTGGGGGTCAGTGGGCTGTGGAGTGTCTCACACACAGAGAGATGCAATAGTACTATCAGAATACAGTGATATAATAATACACTGGAGTGGTTCTGTGCCTGCAGTGTAATGAGGTAACAGCAGTAGTGTGCACACAGCTCTGGGGGTCAGTGGGCTGTGGAGTGTCACACAGAGAGATACAATAGTACTATCAGAGTACAGTGACATAATAATACACTGGAGGGGTTCTGTGCCTGCAGTGTAATGAGGTAACAGCAGTAGTGTGCACACAGCTCTGGGTGTCAGTGGGCTGTGGGGTGTCACACACAGAGAGATGCAATAGTACTATCAGAATACAGTGACATAATAATGCACTGGAGTGGTACTGTGCCTGCAGTGTAATGAGGTAACAGCAGTAGTGTGCACACAGCTCTGGGGGTCAGTGGGCTGTGGGGTGTCACACAGAGAGATACAATAGTACTATCAGAGTACAGTGACATAATAATACACTGGAGTGGTTCTGTGCCTGCAGTGTAATGAGGTAACAGCAGTAGTGTGCACAGCTCTGGGTGTCAGTGGGCTGTGGGGTGTCACACAGAGAGATACAATAGTACTATCAGAGTACAGTGACATAATAATACACTGGAGTGGTTCTGTGCCTGCAGTGTAATGAGGTAACAGCAGTAGTGTGCACACAGCTCTGGGTGTCAGTGGGCTGTGGGGTGTCACACAGAGAGATACAATAGTACTATCAGAATACAGTGACATAATAATGCACTGGAGTGGTACTGTGCCTGCAGTGTAATGAGGTAACAGCAGTAGTGTGCACACAGCTCTGGGGGTCAGTGGGCTGTGGGGTGTCACACACAGAGATACAATAGTACTATCAGAGTACAGTGACATAATAATACACTGGAGTGGTTCTGTGCCTGCAGTGTAATGAGGTAACAGCAGTAGTGTGCACACAGCTCTGGGTGTCAGTGGGCTGTGGAGTGTCACACAGAGAGATACAATAGTACTATCAGAGTACAGTGACATAATAATACACTGGAGTGGTTCTGTGCCTGCAGTGTAATGAGGTAACAGCAGTAGTGTGCACACAGCTCTGGGTGTCAGTGGGCTGTGGAGTGTCACACAGAGAGATACAATAGTACTATCAGAGTACAGTGACATAATAATACACTGGAGTGGTTCTGTGCCTGCAGTGTAATGAAGTAACAGCAGTAGTGTGCACACAGCTCTGGGTGTCAGTGGGCTGTGGAGTGTCACACACAGAGAGATGCAATAGTACTATCAGAGTACAGTGACATAATAATGCACTGGAGTGGTTCTGTGCCTGCAGTGTAATGAGGTAACAGCAGTAGTGTGCACAGCTCTGGGTGTCAGTGGGCTGTGGGGTGTCACACACAGAGAGATGCAATAGTACTATCAGAATACAGTGACATAATAATACACTGGAGTGGTGCTGTGCCTGCAGTGTAATGAGGTAACAGCAGTAGTGTGCACACAGCTCTGGGTGTCAGTGGGCTGTGGGGTGTCACACAGAGAGATACAATAGTACTATCAGAGTACAGTGACATAATAATACACTGGAGTGGTTCTGTGCCTGCTACTTAATGAGGTAACAGCAGTAGTGTGCACACAGCTCTGGGTGTCAGTGGGCTGTGGGGTGTCACACACAGAGAGATACAATAGTACTATCAGAATACAGTGACATAATAATACACTGGAGTGGTTCTGTGCCTGCAGTGTAATGAGGTAACAGCAGTAGTGTGCACAGCTCTGGGTGTCAGTGGGCTGTGGGGTGTCACACACACAGAGATACAATAGTACTATCAGAATACAGTGACATAATAATACACTGGAGTGGTTCTGTGCCTGCAGTGTAATGAGGTAACAGCAGTAGTGTGCACACAGCTCTGGGTGTCAGTGGGCTGTGGAGAGTCACACAGAGAGATACAATAGTACTATCAGAGTACAGTGACATAATAATACACTGGAGTGGTTCTGTGCCTGCAGTGTAATGAGGTAACAGCAGTAGTGTGCACACAGCTCTGGGTGTCAGTGGGCTGTGGAGTGTCTCACACACAGAGAGATGCAATAGTACTATCAGAATACAGTGACATAATAATACACTGGAGTGGTTCTGTGCCTGCAGTGTAATGAGGTAACAGCAGTAGTGTGCACACAGCTCTGGGTGTCAGTGGGCTGTGGGGTGTCACACAGAGAGATACAATAGTACTATCAGAATACAGTGACATAATAATACACTGGAGTGGTTCTGTGCCTGCAGTGTAATGAGGTAACAGCAGTAGTGTGCACACAGCTCTGGGTGTCAGTGGGCTGTGGGGTGTCACACACACAGAGATACAATAGTACTATCAGAATACAGTGACATAATAATACACTGGAGTGGTTCTGTGCCTGCAGTGTAATGAGGTAACAGCAGTAGTGTGCACACAGCTCTGGGTGTCAGTGGGCTGTGGGGTGTCACACAGAGAGATACAATAGTACTATCAGAATACAGTGACATAATAATACACTGGAGTGGTCCTGTGCCTGCAGTGTAATGAGGTAACAGCAGTAGTGTGCACAGCTCTGGGTGTCAGTGGGCTGTGGGGTGTCACACACAGAGAGATGCAATAGTACTATCAGAATACAGTGACATAATAATACACTGGAGTGGTTCTGTGCCTGCAGTGTAATGAGGTAACAGCAGTAGTGTGCACACAGCTCTGGGTGTCAGTGGGCTGTGGAGTGTCACACACACAGAGATACAATAGTACTATCAGAATACAGTGACATAATAATACACTGGAGTGGTTCTGTGCCTGCAGTGTAATGAGGTAACAGCAGTAGTGTGCACACAGCTCTGGGTGTCAGTGGGCTGTGGAGAGTCACACAGAGAGATACAATAGTACTATCAGAGTACAGTGACATAATAATACACTGGAGTGGTTCTGTGCCTGCAGTGTAATGAGGTAACAGCAGTAGTGTGCACACAGCTCTGGGTGTCAGTGGGCTGTGGAGTGTCTCACACACAGAGAGATGCAATAGTACTATCAGAATACAGTGACATAATAATACACTGGAGTGGTTCTGTGCCTGCAGTGTAATGAGGTAACAGCAGTAGTGTGCACACAGCTCTGGGTGTCAGTGGGCTGTGGGGTGTCACACAGAGAGATACAATAGTACTATCAGAATACAGTGACATAATAATACACTGGAGGGGTTCTGTGCCTGCAGTGTAATGAGGTAACAGCAGTAGTGTGCACACAGCTCTGGGTGTCAGTGGGCTGTGGGGTGTCACACAGAGAGATACAATAGTACTATCAGAATACAGTGACATAATAATACACTGGAGTGGTTCTGTGCCTGCAGTGTAATGAGGTAACAGCAGTAGTGTGCACAGCTCTGGGTGTCAGTGGGCTGTGGAGTGTCTCACACACACAGAGATACAATAGTACTATCAGAATACAGTGACATAATAATACACTGGAGGGATTCTGTGCCTGCAGTGTAATGAGGTAACAGCAGTAGTGTGCACACAGCTCTGGGTGTCAGTGGGCTGTGGAGAGTCACACAGAGAGATACAATAGTACTATCAGAGTACAGTGACATAATAATACACTGGAGTGGTTCTGTGCCTGCAGTGTAATGAGGCAGCAGCAGTAGTGTGCACACAGCTCTGGGTGTCAGTGGGCTGTGGAGTGTCACACACAGAGATACAATAGTACTATCAGAGTACAGTGACATAATAATACACTGGAGTGGTCCTGTGCCTGCAGTGTAATGAGGTAACAGCAGTAGTGTGCACAGCTCTGGGTGTCAGTGGGCTGTGGAGTGTCTCACACAGAGAGATACAATAGTACTATCAGAGTACAGTGACATAATAATACACTGGAGTGGTGCTGTGCCTGCAGTGTAATGAGGTAACAGCAGTAGTGTGCACACAGCTCTGGGTGTCAGTGGGCTGTGGAGTGTCACACACAGAGAGATGCAATAGTACTATCAGAATACAGTGATATAATAATACACTGGAGTGGTTCTGTGCCTGCAGTGTAATGAGGTAACAGCAGTAGTGTGCACACAGCTCTGGGTGTCAGTGGGCTGTGGAGTGTCTCACACAGAGAGATGCAATAGTACTATCAGAATACAGTGATATAATAATACACTGGAGTGGTTCTGTGCCTGCAGTGTAATGAGGTAACAGCAGTAGTGTGCACACAGCTCTGGGTGTCAGTGGGCTGTGGGGTGTCACACAGAGAGATACAATAGTACTATCAGAATACAGTGACATAATAATACACTGGAGGGGTTCTGTGCCTGCAGTGTAATGAGGTAACAGCAGTAGTGTGCACACAGCTCTGGGTGTCAGTGGGCTGTGGGGTGTCACACACAGAGAGATACAATAGTACTATCAGAATACAGTGACATAATAATACACTGGAGTGGTTCTGTGCCTGCAATGTAATGAGGTAACAGCAGTAGTGTGCACACAGCTCTGGGTGTCAGTGGGCTGTGGGGTGTCACAGAGAGAGATACAATAGTACTATCAGAATACAGTGACATAATAATACACTGGAGTGGTGCTGTGCCTGCAGTGTAATGAGGTAACAGCAGTAGTGTGCACACAGCTCTGGGTGTCAGTGGGCTGTGGGGTGTCACACACAGAGAGATACAATAGTACTATCAGAATACAGTGACATAATAATACACTGGAGTGGTTCTGTGCCTGCAATGTAATGAGGTAACAGCAGTAGTGTGCACAGCTCTGGGTGTCAGTGGGCTGTGGAGTGTCTCACACAGAGAGATACAATAGTACTATCAGAATACAGTGACATAATAATGCACTGGAGGGGTTCTGTGCCTGCAGTGTAATGAGGTAACAGCAGTAGTGTGCACACAGCTCTGGGGGTCAGTGGGCTGTGGGGTGTCACACACAGAGAGATGCAATAGTACTATCAGAATACAGTGACATAATAATGCACTGGAGTGGTACTGTGCCTGCAGTGTAATGAGGTAACAGCAGTAGTGTGCACACAGCTCTGGGGGTCAGTGGGCTGTGGGGTGTCACACAGAGAGATACAATAGTACTATCAGAATACAGTGACATAATAATACACTGGAGGGGTTCTGTGCCTGCAGTGTAATGAGGTAACAGCAGTAGTGTGCACACAGCTCTGGGTGTCAGTGGGCTGTGGGGTGTCACACAGAGAGATACAATAGTACTATCAGAGTACAGTGACATAATAATACACTGGAGTGGTTCTGTGCCTGCAGTGTAATGAGGTAACAGCAGTAGTGTGCACAGCTCTGGGTGTCAGTGGGCTGTGGAGTGTCTCACACACAGAGAGATGCAATAGTACTATCAGAATACAGTGATATAATAATACACTGGAGTGGTTCTGTGCCTGCAGTGTAATGAGGTAACAGCAGTAGTGTGCACACAGCTCTGGGTGTCAGTGGGCTGTGGAGTGTCTCACACACAGAGAGATGCAATAGTACTATCAGAATACAGTGATATAATAATACACTGGAGTGGTTCTGTGCCTGCAGTGTAATGAGGTAACAGCAGTAGTGTGCACACAGCTCTGGGTGTCAGTGGGCTGTGGGGTGTCACACAGAGAGATACAATAGTACTATCAGAATACAGTGACATAATAATACACTGGAGGGGTTCTGTGCCTGCAGTGTAATGAGGTAACAGCAGTAGTGTGCACACAGCTCTGGGTGTCAGTGGGCTGTGGGGTGTCACACACAGAGAGATACAATAGTACTATCAGAATACAGTGACATAATAATACACTGGAGTGGTTCTGTGCCTGCAATGTAATGAGGTAACAGCAGTAGTGTGCACACAGCTCTGGGTGTCAGTGGGCTGTGGGGTGTCACAGAGAGAGATACAATAGTACTATCAGAATACAGTGACATAATAATACACTGGAGTGGTGCTGTGCCTGCAGTGTAATGAGGTAACAGCAGTAGTGTGCACACAGCTCTGGGTGTCAGTGGGCTGTGGGGTGTCACACACAGAGAGATACAATAGTACTATCAGAATACAGTGACATAATAATACACTGGAGTGGTTCTGTGCCTGCAATGTAATGAGGTAACAGCAGTAGTGTGCACACAGCTCTGGGTGTCAGTGGGCTGTGGAGTGTCACACACAGAGATACAATAGTACTATCAGAATACAGTGACATAATAATACACTGGAGGGGTTCTGTGCCTGCAGTGTAATGAGGTAACAGCAGTAGTGTGCACACAGCTCTGGGGGTCAGTGGGCTGTGGAGTGTCACACAGAGAGATACAATAGTACTATCAGAGTACAGTGACATAATAATACACTGGAGGGGTTCTGTGCCTGCAGTGTAATGAGGTAACAGCAGTAGTGTGCACACAGCTCTGGGTGTCAGTGGGCTGTGGGGTGTCACACACAGAGAGATGCAATAGTACTATCAGAATACAGTGACATAATAATGCACTGGAGTGGTACTGTGCCTGCAGTGTAATGAGGTAACAGCAGTAGTGTGCACACAGCTCTGGGGGTCAGTGGGCTGTGGGGTGTCACACAGAGAGATACAATAGTACTATCAGAGTACAGTGACATAATAATACACTGGAGTGGTTCTGTGCCTGCAGTGTAATGAGGTAACAGCAGTAGTGTGCACAGCTCTGGGTGTCAGTGGGCTGTGGAGTGTCTCACACACAGAGAGATGCAATAGTACTATCAGAATACAGTGATATAATAATACACTGGAGTGGTTCTGTGCCTGCAGTGTAATGAGGTAACAGCAGTAGTGTGCACACAGCTCTGGGGGTCAGTGGGCTGTGGAGTGTCTCACACACAGAGAGATGCAATAGTACTATCAGAATACAGTGATATAATAATACACTGGAGTGGTTCTGTGCCTGCAGTGTAATGAGGTAACAGCAGTAGTGTGCACACAGCTCTGGGGGTCAGTGGGCTGTGGAGTGTCACACAGAGAGATACAATAGTACTATCAGAGTACAGTGACATAATAATACACTGGAGGGGTTCTGTGCCTGCAGTGTAATGAGGTAACAGCAGTAGTGTGCACACAGCTCTGGGTGTCAGTGGGCTGTGGGGTGTCACACACAGAGAGATGCAATAGTACTATCAGAATACAGTGACATAATAATGCACTGGAGTGGTACTGTGCCTGCAGTGTAATGAGGTAACAGCAGTAGTGTGCACACAGCTCTGGGGGTCAGTGGGCTGTGGGGTGTCACACAGAGAGATACAATAGTACTATCAGAGTACAGTGACATAATAATACACTGGAGTGGTTCTGTGCCTGCAGTGTAATGAGGTAACAGCAGTAGTGTGCACAGCTCTGGGTGTCAGTGGGCTGTGGGGTGTCACACAGAGAGATACAATAGTACTATCAGAGTACAGTGACATAATAATACACTGGAGTGGTTCTGTGCCTGCAGTGTAATGAGGTAACAGCAGTAGTGTGCACACAGCTCTGGGTGTCAGTGGGCTGTGGGGTGTCACACAGAGAGATACAATAGTACTATCAGAATACAGTGACATAATAATGCACTGGAGTGGTACTGTGCCTGCAGTGTAATGAGGTAACAGCAGTAGTGTGCACACAGCTCTGGGGGTCAGTGGGCTGTGGGGTGTCACACAGAGAGATACAATAGTACTATCAGAGTACAGTGACATAATAATACACTGGAGTGGTTCTGTGCCTGCAGTGTAATGAGGTAACAGCAGTAGTGTGCACACAGCTCTGGGTGTCAGTGGGCTGTGGAGTGTCACACAGAGAGATACAATAGTACTATCAGAGTACAGTGACATAATAATACACTGGAGGGGTTCTGTGCCTGCAGTGTAATGAGGTAACAGCAGTAGTGTGCACACAGCTCTGGGTGTCAGTGGGCTGTGGAGTGTCACACAGAGAGATACAATAGTACTATCAGAGTACAGTGACATAATAATACACTGGAGTGGTTCTGTGCCTGCAGTGTAATGAAGTAACAGCAGTAGTGTGCACACAGCTCTGGGTGTCAGTGGGCTGTGGAGTGTCACACACAGAGAGATGCAATAGTACTATCAGAGTACAGTGACATAATAATGCACTGGAGTGGTTCTGTGCCTGCAGTGTAATGAGGTAACAGCAGTAGTGTGCACAGCTCTGGGTGTCAGTGGGCTGTGGGGTGTCACACACAGAGAGATGCAATAGTACTATCAGAGTACAGTGACATAATAATACACTGGAGGGGTTCTGTGCCTGCAGTGTAATGAGGTAACAGCAGTAGTGTGCACACAGCTCTGGGTGTCAGTGGGCTGTGGGGTGTCACACAGAGAGATACAATAGTACTATCAGAGTACAGTGACATAATAATACACTGGAGTGGTTCTGTGCCTGCTACTTAATGAGGTAACAGCAGTAGTGTGCACACAGCTCTGGGTGTCAGTGGGCTGTGGGGTGTCACACACAGAGAGATACAATAGTACTATCAGAATACAGTGACATAATAATACACTGGAGTGGTTCTGTGCCTGCAGTGTAATGAGGTAACAGCAGTAGTGTGCACAGCTCTGGGTGTCAGTGGGCTGTGGGGTGTCACACACACAGAGATACAATAGTACTATCAGAATACAGTGACATAATAATACACTGGAGTGGTTCTGTGCCTGCAGTGTAATGAGGTAACAGCAGTAGTGTGCACACAGCTCTGGGTGTCAGTGGGCTGTGGAGAGTCACACAGAGAGATACAATAGTACTATCAGAGTACAGTGACATAATAATACACTGGAGTGGTTCTGTGCCTGCAGTGTAATGAGGTAACAGCAGTAGTGTGCACACAGCTCTGGGTGTCAGTGGGCTGTGGAGTGTCTCACACACAGAGAGATGCAATAGTACTATCAGAATACAGTGACATAATAATACACTGGAGTGGTTCTGTGCCTGCAGTGTAATGAGGTAACAGCAGTAGTGTGCACACAGCTCTGGGTGTCAGTGGGCTGTGGGGTGTCACACAGAGAGATACAATAGTACTATCAGAATACAGTGACATAATAATACACTGGAGTGGTTCTGTGCCTGCAGTGTAATGAGGTAACAGCAGTAGTGTGCACACAGCTCTGGGTGTCAGTGGGCTGTGGGGTGTCACACACACAGAGATACAATAGTACTATCAGAATACAGTGACATAATAATACACTGGAGTGGTCCTGTGCCTGCAGTGTAATGAGGTAACAGCAGTAGTGTGCACAGCTCTGGGTGTCAGTGGGCTGTGGGGTGTCACACACAGAGAGATGCAATAGTACTATCAGAATACAGTGACATAATAATACACTGGAGTGGTTCTGTGCCTGCAGTGTAATGAGGTAACAGCAGTAGTGTGCACACAGCTCTGGGTGTCAGTGGGCTGTGGAGTGTCACACACACAGAGATACAATAGTACTATCAGAATACAGTGACATAATAATACACTGGAGTGGTTCTGTGCCTGCAGTGTAATGAGGTAACAGCAGTAGTGTGCACACAGCTCTGGGTGTCAGTGGGCTGTGGAGAGTCACACAGAGAGATACAATAGTACTATCAGAGTACAGTGACATAATAATACACTGGAGTGGTTCTGTGCCTGCAGTGTAATGAGGTAACAGCAGTAGTGTGCACACAGCTCTGGGTGTCAGTGGGCTGTGGAGTGTCTCACACACAGAGAGATGCAATAGTACTATCAGAATACAGTGACATAATAATACACTGGAGTGGTTCTGTGCCTGCAGTGTAATGAGGTAACAGCAGTAGTGTGCACACAGCTCTGGGTGTCAGTGGGCTGTGGGGTGTCACACAGAGAGATACAATAGTACTATCAGAATACAGTGACATAATAATACACTGGAGGGGTTCTGTGCCTGCAGTGTAATGAGGTAACAGCAGTAGTGTGCACACAGCTCTGGGTGTCAGTGGGCTGTGGGGTGTCACACAGAGAGATACAATAGTACTATCAGAATACAGTGACATAATAATACACTGGAGTGGTTCTGTGCCTGCAGTGTAATGAGGTAACAGCAGTAGTGTGCACAGCTCTGGGTGTCAGTGGGCTGTGGAGTGTCTCACACACACAGAGATACAATAGTACTATCAGAATACAGTGACATAATAATACACTGGAGGGATTCTGTGCCTGCAGTGTAATGAGGTAACAGCAGTAGTGTGCACACAGCTCTGGGTGTCAGTGGGCTGTGGGGTGTCACACAGAGAGATACAATAGTACTATCAGAATACAGTGACATAATAATGCACTGGAGTGGTTCTGTGTCTGCAGTGTAATGAGGTAACAGCAGTAGTGTGCACACAGCTCTGGGTGTCAGTGGGCTGTGGGGTGTCACACAGAGAGATACAATAGTACTATCAGAATACAGTGACATAATAATACACTGGAGTGGTGCTGTGCCTGCAGTGTAATGAGGTAACAGCAGTAGTGTGCACACAGCTCTGGGTGTCAGTGGGCTGTGGGGTGTCTCACAGAGAGATACAATAGTACTATCAGAATACAGGGACATAATAATACACTGGAGTGGTGCTGTGCCTGCAGTGTAATGAGGTAACAGCAGTAGTGTGCGCACAGCTCTGGGTGTCAGTGGGCTGTGGAGAGTCACACAGAGAGATACAATAGTACTATCAGAGTACAGTGACATAATAATACACTGGAGTGGTTCTGTGCCTGCAGTGTAATGAGGTAACAGCAGTCGTGTGCACACAGCTCTGGGTGTCAGTGGGCTGTGGGGTGTCACACAGAGATACAATAGTACTATCAGAGTACAGTGACATAATAATACACTGGAGTGGTTCTGTGCCTGCAGTGTAATGAGGTAACAGCAGTAGTGTGCACACAGCTCTGGGTGTCAGTGGGCTGTGGGGTGTCACACATAGAGATACAATAGTACTATCAGAGTACAGTGACATAATAATACACTGGAGGGGTTCTGTGCCTGCAGTGTAATGAGGTAACAGCAGTAGTGTGCACAGCTCTGGGTGTCAGTGGGCTGTGGGGTGTCACACAGAGAGATACAATAGTACTATCAGAATACAGTGACATAATAATACACTGGAGGGGTTCTGTGCCTGCAGTGTAATGAGGTAACAGCAGTAGTGTGCACACAGCTCTGGGTGTCAGTGGGCTGTGGAGTGTCTCACACACAGAGATACAATAGTACTATCAGAATACAGTGACATAATAATACACTGGAGTGGTTCTGTGCCTGCAGTGTAATGAGGTAACAGCAGTAGTGTGCACACAGCTCTGGGTGTCAGTGGGCTGTGGAGTGTCACACAGAGAGATGCAATAGTACTATCAGAATACAGTGACATAATAATACACTGGAGGGGTTCTGTGCCTGCAGTGTAATGAGGTAACAGCAGTAGTGTGCACACAGCTCTGGGTGTCAGTGGGCTGTGGGGTGTCACACAGAGAGATACAATAGTACTATCAGAATACAGTGACATAATAATACACTGGAGTGGTTCTGTGCCTGCAGTGTAATGAGGTAACAGCAGTAGTGTGCACACAGCTCTGGGTGTCAGTGGGCTGTGGAGTGTCACACAGAGAGATACAATAGTACTATCAGAATACAGTGACATAATAATACACTGGAGTGGTCCTGTGCCTGCAGTGTAATGAGGTAACAGCAGTAGTGTGCACAGCTCTGGGTGTCAGTGGGCTGTGGGGTGTCACACACAGAGAGATGCAATAGTACTATCAGAATACAGTGACATAATAATACACTGGAGTGGTTCTGTGCCTGCAGTGTAATGAGGTAACAGCAGTAGTGTGCACACAGCTCTGGGTGTCAGTGGGCTGTGGAGTGTCACACACACAGAGATACAATAGTACTATCAGAATACAGTGACATAATAATACACTGGAGTGGTTCTGTGCCTGCAGTGTAATGAGGTAACAGCAGTAGTGTGCACACAGCTCTGGGTGTCAGTGGGCTGTGGAGTGTCTCACACACAGAGAGATGCAATAGTACTATCAGAATACAGTGACATAATAATACACTGGAGTGGTCCTGTGCCTGCAGTGTAATGAGGTAACAGCAGTAGTGTGCACACAGCTCTGGGTGTCAGTGGGCTGTGGGGTGTCACACAGAGAGATACAATAGTACTATCAGAATACAGTGACATAATAATACACTGGAGGGGTTCTGTGCCTGCAGTGTAATGAGGTAACAGCAGTAGTGTGCACACAGCTCTGGGTGTCAGTGGGCTGTGGGGTGTCACACAGAGAGATACAATAGTACTATCAGAATACAGTGACATAATAATACACTGGAGTGGTTCTGTGCCTGCAGTGTAATGAGGTAACAGCAGTAGTGTGCACACAGCTCTGGGTGTCAGTGGGCTGTGGAGAGTCACACAGAGAGATACAATAGTACTATCAGAATACAGTGACATAATAATACACTGGAGTGGTCCTGTGCCTGCAGTGTAATGAGGTAACAGCAGTAGTGTGCACAGCTCTGGGTGTCAGTGGGCTGTGGAGTGTCTCACACACACAGAGATACAATAGTACTATCAGAATACAGTGACATAATAATACACTGGAGGGATTCTGTGCCTGCAGTGTAATGAGGTAACAGCAGTAGTGTGCACACAGCTCTGGGTGTCAGTGGGCTGTGGGGTGTCACACAGAGAGATACAATAGTACTATCAGAATACAGTGACATAATAATGCACTGGAGTGGTTCTGTGTCTGCAGTGTAATGAGGTAACAGCAGTAGTGTGCACACAGCTCTGGGTGTCAGTGGGCTGTGGGGTGTCACACAGAGAGATACAATAGTACTATCAGAATACAGTGACATAATAATACACTGGAGTGGTTCTGTGCCTGCAGTGTAATGAGGTAACAGCAGTAGTGTGCACACAGCTCTGGGTGTCAGTGGGCTGTGGGGTGTCACACAGAGAGATACAATAGTACTATCAGAATACAGTGACACAATAATACACTGGAGTGGTTCTGTGCCTGCAGTGTAATGAGGTAACAGCAGTAGTGTGCACACAGCTCTGGGTGTCAGTGGGCTGTGGGGTGTCTCACAGAGAGATACAATAGTACTATCAGAATACAGGGACATAATAATACACTGGAGTGGTGCTGTGCCTGCAGTGTAATGAGGTAACAGCAGTAGTGTGCGCACAGCTCTGGGTGTCAGTGGGCTGTGGGGTGTCACACAGAGAGATACAATAGTACTATCAGAATACAGTGACATAATAATACACTGGAGTGGTTCTGTGCCTGCAGTGTAATGAGGTAACAGCAGTAGTGTGCACACAGCTCTGGGTGTCAGTGGGCTGTGGAGTGTCACACAGAGAGATGCAATAGTACTATCAGAATACAGTGACATAATAATACACTGGAGTGGTTCTGTGCCTGCAGTGTAATGAGGTAACAGCAGTCGTGTGCACACAGCTCTGGGTGTCAGTGGGCTGTGGGGTGTCACACAGAGATACAATAGTACTATCAGAATACAGTGATATAATAATACACTGGAGGGGTTCTGTGCCTGCAGTGTAATGAGGTAACAGCAGTAGTGTGCACACAGCTCTGGGTGTCAGTGGGCTGTGGGGTGTCACACAGAGAGATACAATAGTACTATCAGAATACAGTGACATAATAATACACTGGAGGGGTTCTGTGCCTGCAGTGTAATGAGGTAACAGCAGTAGTGTGCACACAGCTCTGGGTGTCAGTGGGCTGTGGAGTGTCTCACACACAGAGATACAATAGTACTATCAGAATACAGTGACATAATAATACACTGGAGTGGTTCTGTGCCTGCAGTGTAATGAGGTAACAGCAGTAGTGTGCACACAGCTCTGGGTGTCAGTGGGCTGTGGAGTGTCACACAGAGAGATGCAATAGTACTATCAGAATACAGTGACATAATAATACACTGGAGGGGTTCTGTGCCTGCAGTGTAATGAGGTAACAGCAGTAGTGTGCACACAGCTCTGGGTGTCAGTGGGCTGTGGGGTGTCACACAGAGAGATACAATAGTACTATCAGAATACAGTGACATAATAATACACTGGAGTGGTTCTGTGCCTGCAGTGTAATGAGGTAACAGCAGTAGTGTGCACACAGCTCTGGGTGTCAGTGGGCTGTGGGGTGTCACACAGAGAGATACAATAGTACTATCAGAATACAGTGACATAATAATACACTGGAGTGGTTCTGTGCCTGCAGTGTAATGAGGTAACAGCAGTAGTGTGCACAGCTCTGGGTGTCAGTGGGCTGTGGGGTGTCACACAGAGAGATACAATAGTACTATCAGAATACAGTGACATAATAATACACTGGAGGGGTTCTGTGCCTGCAGTGTAATGAGGTAACAGCAGTAGTGTGCACACAGCTCTGGGTGTCAGTGGGCTGTGGAGTGTCTCACACACAGAGATACAATAGTACTATCAGAATACAGTGACATAATAATACACTGGAGTGGTTCTGTGCCTGCAGTGTAATGAGGTAACAGCAGTAGTGTGCACACAGCTCTGGGTGTCAGTGGGCTGTGGAGTCTCACACAGAGAGATACAATAGTTCTATCAGAGTACAGTGACATAATAATGCACTGGAGTGGTTCTGTGCCTGCAGTGTAATGAGGTAACAGCAGTAGTGTGCACACAGCTCTGGGTGTCAGTGGGCTGTGGAGTGTCTCACACAGAGAGATACAATAGTACTATCAGAATACAGTGACATAATAATACACTGGAGGGGTTCTGTGCCTGCAGTGTAATGAGGTAACAGCAGTAGTGTGCACAGCTCTGGGTGTCAGTGGGCTGTGGGGTGTCACACACAGAGAGATACAATAGTACTATCAGAATACAGTGACATAATAATACACTGGAGTGGTACTGTGCCTGCAGTGTAATGAGGTAACAGCAGTAGTGTGCACACAGCTCTGGGTGTCAGTGGGCTGTGGAGTGTCACACACAGAGATACAATAGTACTATCAGAATACAGTGACATAATAATACACTGGAGTGGTCCTGTGCCTGCAGTGTAATGAGGTAACAGCAGTAGTGTGCACACAGCTCTGGGTGTCAGTGGGCTGTGGAGTGTCACACACAGAGAGATGCAATAGTACTATCAGAATACAGTGACATAATAATGCACTGGAGTGGTACTGTGCCTGCAGTGTAATGAGGTAACAGCAGTAGTGTGCACACAGCTCTGGGGGTCAGTGGGCTGTGGGGTGTCACACAGAGAGATACAATAGTACTATCAGAATACAGTGACATAATAATACACTGGAGTGGTTCTGTGCCTGCAGTGTAATGAGGTAACAGCAGTAGTGTGCACACAGCTCTGGGTGTCAGTGGGCTGTGGGGTGTCACACAGAGAGATACAATAGTACTATCAGAATACAGTGACATAATAATACACTGGAGTGGTTCTGTGCCTGCAGTGTAATGAGGTAACAGCAGTAGTGTGCACACAGCTCTGGGTGTCAGTGGGCTGTGGGGTGTCACACAGAGAGATACAATAGTACTATCAGAGTACAGTGACATAATAATACACTGGAGGGGTTCTGTGCCTGCTACTTAATGAGGTAACAGCAGTAGTGTGCACACAGCTCTGGGTGTCAGTGGGCTGTGGAGTGTCTCACACAGAGAAATACAATAGTTCTATCAGAATACAGTGACATAATAATACACTGGAGTGGTTCTGTCTGCAAGTTAATAAGGCAACAGCAGTAGTGTGCACAGCTCTGGGTGTCAGTGGGCTGTGGGGTGTCACACAGAGAGATACAATAGTACTATCAGAATACAGTGACATAATAATACACTGGAGTGGTTCTGTGCCTGCAGTGTAATGAGGCAGCAGCAGTAGTGTGCACACAGCTCTGGGTGTCAGTGGGCTGTGGAGTGTCTCACACAGAGATACAATAGTACTATCAGAATACAGTGATATAATAATACACTGGAGGGGTTCTGTGCCTGCAGTGTAATGAGGTAACAGCAGTAGTGTGCACACAGCTCTGGGTGTCAGTGGGCTGTGGGGTGTCACACAGAGAGATACAATAGTACTATCAGAATACAGTGACATAATAATACACTGGAGTAGTTCTGTGCCTGCAGTGTAATGAGGTAACAGCAGTAGTGTGCACACAGCTCTGGGTGTCAGTGGGCTGTGGAGTGTCACACAGAGATGCAATAGTACTATCAGAGTACAGTGACATAATAATACACTGGAGTGGTTCTGTGCCTGCAGTGTAATGAGGTAACAGCAGTAGTGTGCACACAGCTCTGGGTGTCAGTGGGCTGTGGGGTGTCTCACAGAGAGATGCAATAGTACTATCAGAATACAGTGACATAATAATACACTGGAGTGGTTCTGTGCCTGCAGTGTAATGAGGCAGCAGCAGTAGTGTGCACACAGCTCTGGGTGTCAGTGGGCTGTGGAGTGTCACACACAGAGAGATACAATAGTACTATCAGAATACAGTGACATAATAATACACTGGAGTGGTTCTGTGCCTGCAGTGTAATGAGGTAACAGCAGTAGTGTGCACACAGCTCTGGGTGTCAGTGGGCTGTGGAGTGTCACACACAGAGAGATACAATAGTACTATCAGAATACAGTGACATAATAATACACTGGAGTGGTTCTGTGCCTGCAGTGTAATGAGGTAACAGCAGTAGTGTGCACAGCTCTGGGTGTCAGTGGGCTGTGGAGTGTCACACAGAGAGATGCAATAGTACTATCAGAATACAGTGACATAATAATACACTGGAGTGGTTCTGTGCCTGCAGTGTAATGAGGTAACAGCAGTAGTGTGCACAGCTCTGGGTGTCAGTGGGCTGTGGAGTGTCACACAGAGAGATGCAATAGTTCTATCAGAATACAGTGACATAATAATACACTGGAGTGGTTCTGTCTGCAAGTTAATAAGGCAACAGCAGTAGTGTGCACACAGCTCTGGGGGTCAGTGGGCTGTGGAGTATCTCACAGACAAAAAAACACAGGAGACCGATGAGCTAGCCCTCAATAGGGCTGTTTGGGATGCTTTCACAGCTAGCGAGAAACAAGGACACAGGCCTAGCTAATGCTTTCCCTACCTATCTGCAGCAAGTCTGATCCGGCTCTCGCTAACAGTCAGCAGCCAGCAGAGAATGAATCCAATATGGACACCGCAACTGCTTTTTGATAGGGGGATGGGGGTCCAGGAGGGGGTGCTAGCTGATTGGCTGCCATGTGTCTGTGCCTAAATCTCCTGTGCTGGATTCCTAGTGTTCGCCTCTAGCTACTTAATACTGAGGGTACTTGTGGCTACCTAATACCAAGGGAACCTGTAGCTACCTATGACAGGCAAGGGAAGCAAGGTAGAAGTGACAGCTGGGCCTGCCAGCCCGCTTGCAGTGCAGTTCAGTGGGGATTTGTAGGTCCATGGAGGACGGAGTCTGAGGAGCCAGGACATCTGTGCCTATAAGCCTGAAAGGCATTGCACCATAGAGGCTCTCTTTTTCTCTCTCCTTTTTCAAATCAAAGCACATATAGAGGTGACCATGACCAGCTTAGCACCAATAAAGAGCTAATAAAGCTGTTGAAGGAGTCCCCTGGGTCCCTCTGCTCCAGGGGCCCTGGTGCTGTCGCTGCCTCTGCATCCCCTATTGCAATGCCACTGCTATGTGTAATATCCATTTACAGCAGCAGATCTTCCATGTACAGCTCTGTTGGGCAGCAGTGCCCCTCCTCCATGTCCCCCCTCCCCTCCAGCTGCAGCGCCCAAGGTAGGGGCCCTAGGAGCCGTTCCAGAAAGCCAGCCCCTTGCCCCTCAATGAAACACATGCACAGATAATAATATAAGAATAATCCGAACATTTGTATAGCGCTTTTCTCCTGTTGGACTCAAAGCGCTCAAGAGCTGCAGTCACTGGGATGCGCTCAGGAGGCCACCCTGCAGTGTTAGGGAGTCTTGCCTTGAACTCCTTACTGAATAGGTACTGACCCTAGCCAGGATCGAACCCTGGTCTCCCATGTCAAAGGCAGAGCCCTTAACCAGTATAGAAGTGCAAATCTCCTCGGTCACAGAATATCCCGTATTTTCAGGAGACACTTTCATGAAGCAGCCGCAGCTCAGCAGACGTGTGGCTGGGAGGGGTGATGAGAATGGTTGGGAGCTTTCATGTGACCAGATGTCACCAATACTGCTTCCCACCAACCCTAAGCCTTATTGGGAGCAGAAAGACTGGGAAACCTCCACAAATACTAGCAGGCTGCAGAGCAGATGCTGCAGAGCAGAAGACATGAGGCCCAGCAGGCAGATAACATCACCCAGGCCTCTGCTCTCAACAGTTCGGGAGGAAATCGCTTGTTGACTTCAGTGGGAAATTATTGGCCAAATAAGGATGGAGACGGGACTTTGAAGTATATAGAAAAAGTCTGCCTCAAGGCAACGCTTATTGCATAACCTCGGCCACGTCTGACTGATTGCAGAGATCCAGCAGCAAGTTTCTCCCTCTGTGTAGAGATTACGTGACTCGCCCACCATACTTGCTGCTTCGGTGAAGGCTTCCACAATTGCCGGCTATATTGATATTGGGCCCAAAGATATGTTTATATTCCAGTTCTCTGATCTAATGGGAGTGCAATCCGATTGGGACTGTGGGGTACCCAGTGGCGTAGCTAAGGAGCTGTGGGCCCCGATGCAAGTTTTACAATGGGGCCCCCCCCAGCACTCTATACATAACAATTGATACGGCACAGCAAAACCTGCCAATGGCAACTGCAGTGTCAGAGGTGCAAGAAGGGGGATGGGGAACAGCTAGTTAATGATTACCACTATTCAATGTATCTATAGAAGTGATTATTATGGGCACAGGACCAATAGAGAGCTAATACTGTAGTTGAGGGAGGGCCCTTCGGGGCCCGTCTAGCCCAAGGGCCCCAATGCGGTTGCTACCTCTGCATCCCCTATTGCTACACCCTTGGGGGTACCTCACGTGTATAGTCAGCTATGTTGTTTTTAGGTGGAGATTTGAGTTAGTGATGTGTTGTCATTGCTGCTTGTGTACATTTCTTCCAACTAGCCCTGAGCTCCCTATACTTTTACTTTGTACAATAAGTATGTGAACCCTTTGGAAGTACATGGATTTCTGCACAAATTGGTCATAAAATGTGATCTGATCTTCATCTCAGTCACACCAATAGACAATCACAGTCTGCTCAAACTAATGCCACAGAAATAATTCAATCTTTCTAAGTTTCTCACATGTTTTTCCGACCTGGATTCGCCCCTGTGATGTGGGAAGGTCTGCAGAGCTCAGGCTGAACGTTACGTCATCCTCTCAGCACGAGGCCTTCAGATAAAGTAACAGCCTTTATTGAGCGGATGGCTGAAGATGACCTTCCATGATTGGAACTTATAAAGCAAGTCTAGCCAAACATATTCTGCAGAGATGGTGGAATGAGAAGTGTCTCCTCTGCTACGGAACCAAGTGTGGCGACTCTTCCAGATCCACTGCGGCTGCCATAGGCTGAGCTGGACTCTCATAACCGTTACCGATATCTCCAGATTCCACAGAGAACCCAAAAGAAAACACCTAAATAATGTTCTATGATTAAAGCAAATGTGGAGTTTTATAATCTCTAGGCCCATCGCATCAGTTCTCCTCCTCTAGGCCCACCCTACCAGGCCCACCCCACCTATCCTCTTCCTCCAGGCCCACCCCACCAGTCCTCCTCCACCAAACCCACCCCACCAGTCCTCCTCCACCAGGCCCACCCACCAGTCCTCCTCAACCAGGCCCACCCCACCAGTCCCCCTCCACCAGGCCCACCCCATCAGTTCTCCTCCTCTAGGCCCACCCCACCAAGCCCACCCCACCTATCCTCTTCCTCCAGGCCCACCCCATTAGTCCTCCTCCACCAAACCCACCGTACCAGTCCTCCTCCACCAGGCCCACCCACCAGTCCTCCTCCACCAGGCCCACCCCACCAGTCCTCCTCCACCAGGCCCACCCCATCAGTTCTCCTCCTCTAGGCCCACCCCACCAGGCCTACCCCACCTATCCTCTTCCTCCAGGCCCACCCCACCAGTCCTCCTCCACCAGGCCCACCCACCAGTCCTCCTCCACCAGGCTCACCCCATCAGTCCTCCTCCACCAAGCCCACCCCATCAGTTCTCCTCCTCTAGGCCCAGTGCACCAGGCCCACCCCACCTATCCTCCTTCTCCAGGCCCACCCCACCAGTCCTCCTCCACCAGGCCCACCCACCAGACCTTCTCCACCAGGCCCACCCCACCAGTCCTCCTCCACCAGGCCCACCCCACCAGTCCTCCTCCACCAGGCCCACCCACCAGACCTTCTCCACCAGGCCCACCCCACCAGTCCTCCTCCACCAGGCCCACCCCACCAGTCCTCCTCCACCAGGCCCACCCCACCAGTCCTCCTCCACCAGGCACACCCCACCAGTCCTCCTCCACCAGGCCCACCCACCAGACCTCCTCCAACAGGCCCACCCCACCAGTCCTCCTCCTCCAGTTTTCCTCCACCACTCCTCCTCCACCAGCGCCTAGACCCCCGGAGCTTGCAGGTGCATGGACCCACTGCGCCTGCACGGACCCACTTGGGTTTCAGCAGAAAATGCAGAGCCAGTTCAGGTCTAGGCACATCAGGCATATGCGTGAGCTGTCGACAAGTACTTGTTGAGAGTTTTTTGGGAGACGCAGCGCTGAAACAGCCCAGGGGAGGATACTTTTTTCCCTACAGGTACCCTATAAATAAAATCATGCATGGGGACCTGGAGATGTGCGCCTTAATAAGCGGCTCCCAATGGAGTGAATACACTGGGCATGTGCGGTGGGAGTGGTCGGAGCATGCTCAGTATTGTCATTGCACGAAGCCCGATGTAAAAACGGGCAGCAATAGGTGGAGAAAGGGGGTAATGGGCAGCAAGGGGGAGGAGCAGAGGGAGGAGCTCAGCCCCTTCCTGTCACTGAATCTTCAATAACATTGTTGATTATTTTACCAAGCGAATTCAGGGACCAAAGAAGGGGGGGGGGGAGGGGGGGGACTGATTAGAGACAGTAAAACATTCAAGTTAGTTTGTGAATGTTTAAATATAAAATAAGACCATGGGATGTCTAAAAAAATCATTTTTAGGAGTAGGAGGATAAATACAATTGTTTATCACATCAGTGTATTTTCACCTCGAGTTCACTTTAAGGGGAGGTGCTGAGGGGAGTGGTCAATTTACATACAGACAATCATTATCTCTCTTCACTCAAAAGACAAGCAGCAAGCTGCCACTAAAGTGGCAATATTAAAAAAAAACAACTAGGTTAAAAAATTGTATTTGGGTTGCAAGAAATGGAGGATATTATCTTCTGAAATAGACTGCAGTGATTTGTGATAAGCCAATTCCCCAGCATTGAGGTTCCCTCCATAGATGGTCCGTACTCTACCTGCACCAGCATTGAGGTTCCCTCCATAGAATTGGTCCATACTCTACCTGCACCAGCATTGAGGTTCCCTCCATAGAATTGTTCTGAACTCTACCTGCACCAGCATTGAGGTTCCCTCCATAGTCTAGATCAGGCTTTCTCAACCAGGGTTCCCTGGAACCCCAGGGTTCCGTGAGTACTCTGCAGGGGTTCCTTGGCATTTCCCCCCATCGTGGGGGAAGTATGATAGAGCACACTATAATAGGTGGTACTGTAACAAGAAGCACTAAATTGGGGGCTCAGGAGACAATAGAATGAGTGACAGTGTAATAGGGGGTAGTGAAATAAACAGCCACACATACTTTCAAAGACCATGCCTCCTGCAAAATAAATGCAGGGGTTCCTCGAGATCAAAAAAATGTTTGCAGGGGTTCCTTGAGATCCAAAAGTTGTTTGCAGGGTTCCTCCAGGGTAAAAAGGTTGAGAAAGGCTGGTCTAGATGGTCCGTACTCTACCTGCACCAGCATTGAGGTTACCTCCATAGATGGTCCATACTCTACCTGCACCAGCATTGAGGATCCCTCCATAGAATTGGTCCGTACTCTACCTGCACCAGCATTGAGGTTCCCTCCATAGATGGTCCATACTCTACCTGCACCAGCATTGAGGTTCCCTCTATAGTCTAGATGGTCCGTACTCTACCTGCACCAGCATTGAGGTTCCCTCCATAGAATTGGTCCGTACTCTTCCTGCACCAGCATTGAGGTTCCCTCCATAGAATTAGTCCGTACTCTACCTGCACCAGCATTGAGGTTCCCTCCATAGATGGTCCATACTCTACCTGCACCAGCATTGAGGTTCCCTCCATAGAATTGGTCCGTACTCTACCTGCACCAGCATTGAGGTTCCCTCCATAGAATTGGTCCGTACTCTACCTGCACCAGATTTGAGGTTCCCTCCATAGAATTAGTCCGTACTCTACCTGCACCAGCATTAAGGTTCCCTCCATAGTCTAGATGGTCCGTACTCTACCTGCACCAGCATTGAGGTTCCCTCCATAGATGGTCCATACTCTACCTGCACCAGCATTGAGGTTCCCTCCATAGTCTAGATGGTCCGTACTCTACCTGCACCAGCATTGAGGTTCCCTCCATAGATGGTCCATACTCTACCTGCACCTGCATTGAGGTTCCCTCCATAGAATTGGTCCGTACTCTTCCTGCACCAGCATTGAGGTTCCCTCCATAGATGGTCCATACTCTACCTGCACCAGCATTGAGGTTCCCTCCATAGAATTGGTCCGTACTCTACCTGCACCAGCATTGAGGTTCCCTCCATAGAATTGGTCCGTACTCTACCTGCACCAGCTTTGAGGTTCCCTCTATAGAACTGGTCTGTACTCTACCTGCACCAGTATTAGGGTTCCTTCCATAGATGGACCATACTCTACCTGCACCAGCATTGAGGTTCCCTCCATAGATGGTCCGTACTCTACCTGCACCAGCCATTGAGGTTCCCTCCATAGAATTGGTCCGTACTCTACCTGCACCAGCATTAAGGTTCCCTCCATAGATGGTCCGTACTCTACCTGCACCAGCATTGAGGATCCCTCCATAGATGGTCCATACTCTACCTGCACCAGCATTGAGGTTCCCTCCATAGTCTAGATGGTCCGTACTCTACCTGCACCAGCATTGAGGTTCCCTCCGTAGAATTGGTCCGTACTCTACCTGCACCGGCATTGAGGTTCCCTCCATAGAATTGGTCCGTACTCTACCTGCACCAGCTTTGAGGTTCCCTCTATAGAACTGGTCTGTACTTTACCTGCACCAGTATTAGGGTTCCTTCCATAGATGGACCATACTCTACCTGCACCAGCATTGAGGTTCCCTCCATAGATGGTCCGTACTCTACCTGCACCAGCCATTGAGGTTCCCTCCATTGAATTGGTCCGTACTCTACCTGCACCAGCATTAAGGTTCCCTCCACAGATGGTCCGTGCTCTACCTGCACCAGCATTGAGGTTCCCTCCATAAAATTGTTCCGTGCTCTACCTGCACCAGCATTGAGGATCCCTCCATAGAATTGGTCCATACTCTACCTGCACCAGCATTGAGGTTCCCTCCATAGAATTGGTCCGTACTCTACCTGCACCGGCATTGAGGTTCCCTCTATAGAACTGGTCCGTACTCTACCTGCACCAGCATGGAGGTTCCCTCTATAGAACTGGTCCGTACTCTACCTGCACCAGTATTAGGGTTCCCTCCATAGAATTGGTCCGTACTCTACCTGCACAAGCATTGAGGTTCCCTCTATAGAACTGGTCCGTACTCTACCTGCACCAGTATTAGAGTTCCTTCCATTGATGGACCATACTCTACCTGCACCAGCATTGAGGATCCCTCCATAGAATTGGTCCATACTCTACCTGCACCAGCATTGAGGTTCCCTCTATAGAACTGGTCCGTACTCTGCCTGCACCAGTATTAGGGGTTCCTTCCATAGAATTGGTCCGTACTCTACCTGCACCAGCATTGAGGTTCCCTCCATAGAATTGGTCCGTACTCTACCTGCACCAGCATTGAGGTTCCCTCCATAGAATTGATCCGTACTCTACCTGCACCAGCATTGAGGTTCCCTCTATAGAACTGGTCCGTACTCTGCCTGCACCAGTATTAGGGTTCCTTCCATAGAATTGGTCCGTATTCTACCTGCACCAGCATTGAGGTTCCCTCTATAGAACTGGTCCGTACTCTACCTGCACCAGCATTGAGGTTCCCTCCATAGAATGGGTCTGTACTCTACCTGCACCAGCATTGAGGTTCCCTCCATAGAATTGGTCCATACTCTACCTGCACCAGCATTGAGGTTCCCTCCATAGAACTGGTCCGTACTCTACCTGCACCAGCATTGAGGATCCCTCCATAGAATTGGTCCATACTCTACCTGCACCAGCATTGAGGTTCCCTCTATAGAACTGGTCCGTACTCTACCTGCACCAGCATTGAGGATCCCTCCATAGATGGTCCGTACTCTACCTGCACCAGCATTAAGGTTCCCTCCATAGATGGTCCGTACTCTACCTGCACCAGCATTGAGGTTCCCTCCATAGATTTGGTCCGTACTCTACCTGCACCAGCATTGAGGTTCCCTCCATAGAATTGGTCCGTACTCTACCTGCACCAGCATTGAGGTTACCTCCATAGAACTGGTCCGTACTCTACCTGCACCAGCATCGAGGTTCCCTCCATAGAATTGGTCCGTACTCTACCTGCACCAGCATTGAGGTTCCCTCCATAGAACTGGTCCGTACTCTACCTGCACCAGCATTGAGGATCCCTCCATAGAATTGGTCCATACTCTACCTGCACCAGCATTGAGGTTCCCTCTATAGAACTGGTCCGTACTCTACCTGCACCAGCATTGAGGATCCCTCCATAGATGGTCCGTACTCTACCTGCACCAGCATTAAGGTTCCCTCCATAGATGGTCCGTACTCTACCTGCACCAGCATTGAGGTTCCCTCTATAGATTTGGTCCGTACTCTACCTGCACCAGCATTGAGGTTCCCTCCATAGAATTGGTCCGTACTCTACCTGCACCAGCATTGAGGATCCCTCCATAGATGGTCCATACTCTACCTGCACCAGCATTGAGGTTCCCTCCATAGAATTGGTCCGTACTCTACCTGCACCAGCATTGAGGATCCCTCCATAGATGGTCCATACTCTACCTGCACCAGCATTGAGGTTCCCTCCATAGAATTGGTCCGTACTCTACCTGCACCAGCATTGAGGTTCCCTCCATAGATGGTCCGTACTCTACCTGCACCAGCATTGAGGTTCCCTGAGATGGTCCATACTCTACCTGCACCAGCATTGAGGATCCCTCCATAGATGGTCCATACTCTACCTGCACCAGCATTGAGGTTCCCTCCATAGAATTGGTCCGTACTCTACCTGCACCAGCATTGAGGTTCCCTCCATAGATGGTCCATACTCTACCTGCACCAGCATTGAGGTTCCCTCCATAGAATTGGTCCGTACTCTACCTGCACCAGCATTGAGGTTCCCTCCATAGATGGTCCGTACTCTACCTGCACCAGCATTGAGGTTCCCTCCATAGATGGTCCATACTCTACCTGCACCAGCATTGAGGATCCCTCCATAGATGGTCCATTCTCTACCTGCACCAGCATTGAGGTTCCCTCCATAGAATTGGTCCGTACTCTTCCTGCACCAGCATTGAGGTTCCCTCCATAGAATTGGTCCGTACTCTACCTGCACCAGCATTGAGGTTCCCTCCATAGAATTGGTCCGTACTCTACCTGCACCAGCATTGAGGATCCCTTCATAGATGGACCATACTCTACCTGCACCAGCATTGAGGTTCCGTCCATAGAATTGGTCCGTACTCTACCTGCACCAGCATTAAGGTTCCCTCCATAGTCTAGATGGTCCGTACTCTACCTGCACCAGCATTGAGGATCCCTCCATAGAATTGGTCCGTACTCTACCTGCACCAGCATTGAGGTTCCCTCCATAGAATTGGTCCGTACTCTACCTGCACCAGCAGCGAGGTTCCCTCCATAGAATTGGTCCGTACTCTACCTGCACCAGCATTGGGGTTCCCTCCATAGAATTGGTCCGTACTCTACCTGCACCAGCAGCGAGGTTCCCTCCATTGAATTGGTCCGTACTCTACCTGCACCAGCATTGAGGTTCCCTCCATAGATGGTCCATTCTCTACCTGCACCAGCATTGAGGTTCCCTCCATAGAATTGGTCCGTACTCTACCTGCACCGGCATTGAGGTTCCCTCCATAGAATTGGTCCGTACTCTACCTGCACCAGCAGCGAAGTTCCCGCCATACAATTGGTCCGTACTCTACCTGCACCAGCATTGAGGTTCCCTCCATAGATGGTCCATACTCTACCTGCACCAGTATTAGGGTTCCTTCCATAGAATTGGTCCGTACTCTACCTGCACCAGCATTGAGGTTCCCTCCATAGAATTGGTCCGTACTCTACCTGCACCAGCAGCGAAGTTCCCGCCATACAATTGGTCCGTACTCTACCTGCACCAGCATTGAGGATCCCTCCATAGAATTGGTCCGTACTCTACCTGCACCAGCATTGAGGTTCCCTCCATAGAATTGGTCCGTACTCTACCTGCACCGGCATTGAGGTTCCCTCCATAGAATTGGTCCATATTCTACCTGCACCAGCATTGAGGTTCCCTCCATAGATGGTCCGTACTCTACCTGCACCAGCATTGAGGTTCCCTCCATAGAATTGGTCCATACTCTACCTGCACCAGCATTGAGGTTCCCTCCATAGAATTGGTCCGTACTCTACCTGCACCGGCATTGAGGTTCCCTCCATAGAATTGGTCCATATTCTACCTGCACCAGCATTGAGGTTCCCTCCATAGATGGTCCGTACTCTACCTGCACCAGCATTGAGGTTCCCTCCATAGAATTGGTCCGTACTCTACCTGCACCAGCATTGAGGTTCCCTCCATAGATGGTCCATACTCTACCTGCACCAGCATTGAGGATCCCTCCATAGAATTGGTCCGTACTCTACCTGCACCAGCATTGAGGTTCCCTCCATAGAATTGGTCTGTACTCTACCTGCACCAGCATTGAGGTTCCCTCCATAGATGGTCCATACTCTACCTGCACCAGCATTGAGGTTCCCTCCATAGATGGTCCATACTCTACCTGCACCAGTATTAGGGTTCCCTCCATAGAATTGGTCTGTATCTATCCTGAAACAATAACATTTAAAATACACACATTAAAGAGACTCTGAAGCGAGTCTAAATTCACATTTTTTACTTTTATTAATGTTAAGCACTATAGCTAGCGCTAAACTGCCGCATCCCCGCGGCAAAACGAGGGGTTTATACCCCCAAATCCCCTATGCAAAATCCACAGCTTTCTTGGTCATGGATTTTGCTGCCCCGTGAGGCAGAGCTTTGAGCTGCAGCTTTGTCTCCATTCGCGTCAATCTACCGGCAGATCTCCGCCTCTCCCCCGCCCCTCTCAGTGAAGGAAATTTGAGAGGGACGGGGAGAGGCGACGATCAGCGGGGATTGATGCGACGAGAGGCAGAGCTGCAGCCTTAGCTCTGCCTCATACAGAAAGCTCTCCCAGACCTAGCAGAAGGGATTTGGGGGTATAAACCCCTCGTTTTGCCGCGGGGATGCGGCGGTTTAGCACTAGCTATAGTGCTTAACATTAATAAAAGTTAAAAACGTGAATTTAGACTCGCTTCAGAGTCTCTTTAAAGATGTTGTTTCTCCT
Organism: Hyperolius riggenbachi; assembly: GCF_040937935.1. Taxonomy (NCBI): domain Eukaryota; kingdom Metazoa; phylum Chordata; class Amphibia; order Anura; family Hyperoliidae; genus Hyperolius; species Hyperolius riggenbachi. Next base: position 517,612,777 of record NC_090648.1, on the reverse strand, counting down.
TAGTAAAATGCACTGTACATTACTTTTTCCTATGTCACTGTTGCTTACAGTTGGTAATAAAAAACTGACGGATCTGACAGATTTTGCACTAGTCCATCTCCTCATTGGGGATTCTCAGTATTAACTCTATTCTTTATAAAGCACTCCCTGGACAGGATCTATAGAAAGATATCGGTTAGCTTCCCTACTCTTTTACACACTGTTTTGGCTTTTAGACTGGTCAACTGCAGGTTAGCAAGTGCTTTTGTAACTAAATAACTGAGGATCCTCCATGAGGAAATGGACTAGTCCAGAACCTGGCAGGTCTGTCACATTTTCACTGCCAACTGTAAGTGAGAGCGCCATAGGAAAAAATAATAATTTTTGTTGCATTTTTATCAGGGAGAAATGTACATTTATATGCAAATATTTTAACTTTTACAGTTTTTTGTGATAAAGGTCTTTTAAAACCCAAGTTTAATTTGCTATTCGATTTTGCACAGGACTGTGAAGAAGGATAATCTAGACTTCTGTGTATTCAGGTTGTGATCATATATTTCAGCTGTTTTTTTCCCTGGAGCAAGGTGTGATTTATAATAAGACTAATAACCACATGCGACATAGAAAGGTAATTATCGCTCCTTCTCGCCTCACGTGATCAGCTTTCCCAGAGGAGCCGAGGTCGGCTGAAATTCTCCACATACCACAAAAAGGAACAACGATAAAAGAAGCAGCGAATGTCTCATATGAATAAAATCGTCGTGTTATTTCACATGATATTAGTCATTGCCAGCGAACAGATTTACCAGATGGTGGCTGCAGGATCATTCTGCCCAGATTCAGCTCCATGGGAGGGGCACCACCGAGGCCAACATCGCAGTGACCTCATAGTGGGCGGGGCAGACGCAGCTTCTCCTGAGCAGGGAATAGCAACTCCCAGGCCTTAAAGTGCACATTTCATATGAAGGCACAGCGCCTTCTAAAAGCAGGCAGTTGCCAATGCCGCCTTTCCCATGAAAAATCTTTATCTTTTCTCGAATAGAGCATCAGGGGGTCTGCATGGCTAATATTGTGGTGAGACCCCTACCACAGTGTGATGTCATGGCCAAGATCCTGACAGTTTCCTGTCTGTGAACCTCATTGCATAGTGGGGAAAAAAACAGGTGTTTCCAAATACATATCACGTCGTCAGTGGTTGGAGCTCTGGGGCAATACTTTTTCGTGGTCCAATTGGCAAGCAACCAGTATCTACGTGTGTGTGTGTACAGTGTGTGTACAGTGTGTGTACAGTGTGTGTGTGTGTGTGTGTGTGTGCGCGCTGCACGCGCACGTGTATGGCAAACCAATTATACCAAACCGGTGCAGGTGATCATCAATGTCACAAGTAGGTTGAAACACAGTAATTAAAGTGGAGCTGGACTCCTGCACAGGACAGAAGGAAAACATAGATAAATACACCCTGTGTATATGTGTGAGAGTTTAGCCTGTATGATCCCCCCACATCTGTGACTAATCACAAGTATAATTTGACCTCTCAGCGGTGTCAGCTCCGGAATGTAGGCAGCCTTGTCAGAGCATCCTGGAAGTGATAGCACAGCACCCACAGAGCCCTGATCTCAGCATCATCAGGTGTACGGCCCCTGCAGAGCCCTGATCTCATCATCATCAGGTGTACGGCCCCCACAGAGCCCTGATCTCAGCATCATCAGGTGTACGGCCCCCACAGAGCCCTGATCTCAGCATCATCAGGTGTACGGCCCCCACAGAGCCCTGATCTCAGCATCATCAGGTGTACGGCCCCCACAGAGCCCTGATCTCAGCATCATCAGGTGCACGGCCCCCACAGAGCCCTGATCTCAGCATCATCAGGAGTACGGCCCCCACAGAGCCCTGATCTCAGCATCATCAGGTGTACGGCCCCTGCAGAGCCCTGATCTCATCATCATCAGGTGTACGGCCCCCACAGAGCCCTGATCTCAGCATCATCAGGTGTACAGCCCCCACAGAGCCCTAATCTCAGCATCATCAGGTGTACGGCCCCCACAGAGCCCTGATCTCAGCATCATCAGGTGTACAGCCCCCACAGAGCCCTGATCTCACCATCATCAGGAGTACGGCCCCCACAATGCCCTGATCTCAGCATCATCAGGGGTACGGCCCCCACAGAGCCCTGATCTCAGCATCATCAGGTGTACGGCCCCCACAGAGCCCTGATCTCAGCATCATCGGGTGTACGGGCCCACAGAGCCCTGATCTCAGCATCATGAAGTGTACGGCCACCACAGAGTCAGCTCAGGAATGTAGGCAGCCTTGTCAGAGCATCCTGGAAGTGATAGCACAGCACCCACAGAGCCCTGATCTCAGCATCATCAGGTGTACGGCCCCCACAGAGCCCTGTTCTCATCATCATCAGGTGTACGGCCCCCACAGAGCCCTGATCTCAGCATCATCAGGTGTACGGCCCCCACAGAGCCCTGATCTCAGCATCATCAGGTGTACGGCCCCCGCAGAGCCCTGATCTCAGCATCATCAGGTGTACGGCCCCCGCAGAGCCCTGATCTCAGCATCATCAGGTGTACGGCCCCCACAGAGCCCTGATCTCAGCATCATCAGGTGTACGGCCCCCACAGAGCCCTGATCTCAGCATCATCAGGTGTACGGCCCCCGCACAGCCCTGATCTCAGCATTATCAGGTGTACGGCCCCCACAGAGCCCTGATCTCAGCATCATCAGGTGTACGGCCCCCACAGAGCCCTGATCTCAGCATCATCAGGTGTACGGCCCCCACAGAGCCCTGATCTCAGCATCATCAGGTGTACGGCCCCCACAGAGCCCTGATCTCAGCATCATCAAGTGCACGGCCCCCACAGAGCCCTGATCTCAGCATCATCAGGTGTACGGCCCCCACAGAGCCCTGATCTCAGCATCATCAGGTGTACAGCCCCCACAGAGCCCTGATCTCAGCATCATCAGGTGCACGGCCCCCACAGAGCCCTGATCTCAGCATCATCAGGTGTACGGCCCCCACAGAGCCCTGATCTCACCATCATCAGGAGTAGGGCCCCCACAATGCCCTGATCTCAGCATCATCAGGTGTACGGCCCCCACAGAGCCCTGATCTCAGCATCATCAGGTGTACGGCCCCCACAGAGCCCTGATCTCAGCATCATCAGGTGTACGGGCCCACAGAGCCCTGATCTCAGCATCATCAAGTGTACGGCCACCACAGAGCCCTGATCTCAGCATCATCAGGTGAACGGCCCCCACAGAGCCCTGATCTCAGCATCATCAGGTGTACGGCCCCCACAGAGCCCTGATCTTAGCATTATCAGGTGTACGGCCCCCACAGAGCCCTGATCTCAGCATCATCAGGTGCACGGCCCCCACAGAGCCCTGATCTCAGCATCATCAGGTGTACGGCCCCCATAGAGCCCTGATCTCAGCATCATCAGGTGTACAGCCCCCACAGAGCCCTGATCTCAGCATCATCAGGAGTACGGCCCCCACAGAGCCCTGATCTCAGCATCATCAGGTGTACGGCCCCCACAGAGCCCTGATCTCAGCATCATCAGGAGTACGGCCCCCACAGAGCCCTGATCTCAGCATCATCAGGTGTACGGCCCCCACAGAGCCCTGATCTCAGCATCATCAGGTGTACGGCCCCCACAGAGCCCTGATCTCAGCATCATCAGGTGCACAGCCCCCACAGAGCCCTGATCTCAGCATCATCAGGTGTACGGCCCCCACAGAGCCCTGATCTCAGCATCATCAGGTGCACGGCCCCCACAGAGCCCTGATCTCAGCATCATCAGGTGTACGGCCCCCATAGAGCCCTGATCTCAGCATCATCAGGTGTACGGCCCCCACAGAGCCCTGATCTCAGCATCATCAGGTGTACGGCCCCCACAGAGCCCTGATCTCAGCATCATCAGGTGTACGGCCCCCACAGAGCCCTGATCTCAGCATCATCAGGATTACGGATCCCACAGAGCCCTGATCTCAGCATCATCAGGTGTACGGCCCCCACAGAGCCCTGATTTCAGCATCATCAGGAGTACGGCCCCCACAGAGCCCTGATCTCAGCATCATCAGGTGTACGGCCCCCACAGAGCCCTGATCTCAGCATCATCAGGTGTACGGCCCCCACAGAGCCCTGATCTCAGCATCATCAGGTGCACGGCCCCCACAGAGCCCTGATCTCAGCATCATCAGGTGTACGGCCCCCACAGAGCCCTGATCTCAGCATCATCAGGTGCACGGCCCCCACAGAGCCCTGATCTCAGCATCATCAGGTGTACGGCCCCCATAGAGCCCTGATCTCAGCATCATCAGGTGTACGGCCCCCACAGAGCCCTGATCTCAGCATCATCAGGTGTACGGCCCCACAGAGCCCTGATCTCAGCATCATCAGGTGTACGGCCCCCTCAGAGCCCTGATCTCAGCATCATCAGGTGTATGGCCCCCACAGAGCCCTGATCTCAGCATCATCAGGTGTACGGCCCCCACAGAGCCCTGATCTCAGCATCATCAGGTGCACGACCCCCACAGAGCCCTGATCTCAGCATCATCAGGTGTACGGCCCCCATAGAGCCCTGATCTCAGCATCATCAGGTGTACGGCCCCCGCAGAGCCCTGATCTCAGCATCATCAGGTGTACGGCCCCCACAGAGCCCTGATCTCAGCATCATCAGGTGTACGGCCACACAGAGCCCTGATCTCAGCATCATCAGGAGTACGGCCCCCACAGAGCCCTGATCTCAGCATCATCAGGTGTTCGGCCCCCACAGAGCCCTGATCTCAGCATCATCAGGAGTACGGCCCCCACAGAGCCCTGATCTCAGCATCATCAGGTGTACGGCCCCCACAGAGCCCTGATCTCAGCATCATCAGGTGTACGGCCCCCACAGAGCCCTGATCTCAGCATCATCAGGTGCTCGGCCCCCACAGAGCCCTGATCTCAGCATCATCAGGTGTACGGTCCCCACAGAGCCCTGATCTCAGCATCATCAGGAGTACGGCCCCCACAGAGCCCTGATCTCAGCATCATCAGGTGTACGGCCCCCACAGAGCCCTGATCTCAGCATCATCAGGTGCACGGCCCCCACAGAGCCCTGATCTCAGCATCATCAGGTGTACGGCCCCCACAGAGCCTTGATCTCAGCATCATCAGGTGTACGGCCCCCGCAGAGCCCTGATCTCAGCATCATCAGGTGTACGGTCCCCACAGAGCCCTGATCTCAGCATCATCATGTGCACGGCCCCCACAGAGCCCTGATCTCAGCATCATCAGGAGTACGGCCCCCACAGAGCCCTGATCTCAGCATCATCAGGTGTTCGGCCCCCACAGAGCCCTGATCTCAGCATCATCAGGTGCACGGCCCCCACAGAGCCCTGATCTCAGCATCATCAGGTGTACGGCCCCCACAGAGCCCTGATCTCAGCATCATCAGGTGTACGGCCCCCGCAGAGCCCTGATCTCAGCATCATCAGGTGAACGGCCCCCACAGAGCCCTGATCTCAGCATCATCAGGTGTACGGCCACACAGAGCCCTGATCTCAGCATCATCAGGAGCACGGCCACCACAGAGCCCTGATCTCAGCATCATCAGGTGTACGGCCCCCACAGAGCCCTGATCTCAGCATCATCAGAAGTACGGCCCCCACAGAGCCCTGATCTCAGCATCATCAGGTGTACGGCTCTGCAGAGCCCTGATCTCAGCATCATCAGGTGTACGGCCCCCACAGAGCCCTGATCTCAGCATCATCAGGTGTACGGCCCCCACAGAGCCCTGATCTCAGCATCATCAGCTGTAATGTTTTTGAGATTTGGGACGCTACAGAAATTAAAGTCACTGAGATCTGGTGTTCTGCAGCGATTCACTGGGATTTGGTACAATACAGAGAGTCACTGGGATTTGGTACAATACAGAGAGTCACTGAGATTTGGTACAATACAAAGAGTCACTGAGATTTGACACTGTGCACAGAGCCACTGAGATTTGGTGCTGTACAGAGAGTCACTGAGATTTGGTGCTCTTGCTCTACAGAGAGTCACTGAGATTTGGTGCTGTACAGAGAGTCACTGAGATTTTGCGCTGTACAGAGAGTCACTGAGATATGGTGCTGTGCAGAGAGTCACTGAGATTTGGTGCTCTACAGAGAGTCACTGAGATTTGGCGCTGTGCAGAGAGTCACTGAGATTTGGCGCTGTGCAGAGAGTCACTGAGATTGGGTGCTGTACAGAGAGTCACTGAGATTTGATGGTCTGCAGAGAGTCAGTGAGATTTGGTGCTGTGCAGAGAGTCACTAAGATGTGGTGCTGTGCAGAGAGTCAGTGAGATTTGTTGCTCTGCCGAGAGTCACTAAGATGTGGTGCTCAGCAGAGAGTCACTGGGATTTGGTGCTCTGCGGAGAGTCACTGGGATTTGGTGCTCTGCAGAGAGTCAGTGAGATGTGGTGCTCAGCAGAGAGTCACTGAGATTTGGTGCTCTGCAGAGAGTCACTGAGATTTGGTGCTGTACAGAGAGTCACTGGGATTTGGTGCTCTGCAGAGAGTCACTGAGATTTGGTGCTGTGCAGAGAGTCACTGAGATTTGGTGCTGTGCAGAGAGTCACTGAGATTTGGTGCTGTGCAGAGAGTCACTGAGATTTGGTGCTGTGCAGAGAGTCACTGAGATTTGGTGCTCTACAAAGAGTCACTGAGATTTGGTGCTCTGCAGAGAGTCACTGAGATTTGGTGCTCTGCAGAGAGTCACTAAGATGTGGTGCTGTGCAGAGAGTCAGTGAGATTTGGTGCTGTGCAGAGAGTCACTGGGATTTGGTGCTCTGCAGAGAGTCACTGGGATGTGGTGCTCTGCAGAGAGTCACTGAGATTTGGTGCTGTACAGAGAGTCACTGGGATTTGGTGCTCTGCAGAGAGTCACTGAGAGATGACACAAACAGAGTGTAACTTAGAGAGTGCGCACTAATCAGATCTGGGACTCTTGCATTGCGGGACGAGAGTGCTGCCAGCAGCCATCTGACACACTGTGGCTGGAGGGGTGACTGTAATAGCTGTAGGGGTGTGACTACTGTTGCAGTGGGGGCGTGGCAGGAAGTATGGCAGACTGGAGGCGTGGCAGGGAGGGCGGAGTTATCTTTTACTCAGAATTCTTTTCGCTAGAATGCTTCCCTCTCTAATCTCAGAATGTTGGGAGGTTCGGAATGTTCCAGAAATATATTAACTGTTCCAATCCTCGTGCTTTGACTAACCAGCAACCAGCAAACTAACCGCACAAAACTTCTGCTTTCTGTGTCTGCTTTTATGTGTAAAGCAAATATTATTCTGTGTCATGTGACTTGGCTGCTGTGGAGGCCGCGATCTCTCGCTGGACAAGCCACAGCGGCATCCAGAGGAGTGTACCGGCTAAACACTGACATTTATATGCAGCGGGATACAGAGGAGTGTACCGGATAAACACTGACATTTATATACAGCAGACCCACTATTGCTATTTGTTTTATAGATTGCCATGCATGCCCTCAAATGCACCTTTACTACTGGCCTATTACCACGAATCTAGCATGCAGGACCACAATGTATGCACCAGCAAGCTTAAAGCCAGTGTTTACCAAGTTAAAAATAAAAAAAGTCAGATACTCACCTAAGGAGAGGGAAGGCTCGGTCCTAATGAGCCTTCCCTCTCCTCTCCCGGTGCCCTCGGTGCTGCGCTGGCTCCCCCGTACGCGTCCGCCGCCGCAGGGACTTCGGAGGTCTTCGGGAGCACTCGGGCTTCCGAAGACGGGCCGCTCCATACTACGTACGCGCGAGTGCGTCATAGAGGGCGCTCGCACATGCGTAGTATGGAGCGGCCCGTCTTCAGGAGCCCGAGTGCTCCCGAAGGCTTCCGAAAGCTCCCTTCGGCATGCGGAAGTGGCAGTATTTGACCGAACTGGTCGAATACTGCCACGGGGGATCCTGCGCGGGACCGGGCACCGGGAGAGGAGAGGGAAGGCTCATTAGGACCGAGCCTTCCCTCTCCTTAGGTGAGTATCTGACTTTTTTATTTTTAACTTGGTAAACATTCACTTTAAAAGATACCCGAAGTGACATGTGACATGATGAGATAGACATGTGTATGTACAGTGCCTGGCACACAAATAACTAGGCTGTCTTCCTTTTTTTCTTTCTCTGCCTGAAAGAGTTAAATATCAGGTATGTAAGTGGCAGTTCCTGTCAGAGGCCTGGTGCACACCAAGCATTTTTGGTAGCATTTTCAAAACCTCTGCCGCTTCTGAAAACGCTCGGCCAATGTATCTCCATGGGATGGTGCACACCGGCGGTTTGAGGTTTTTAGCAATCTGCAAATGAGGCTCCTGCTGCATTTTTTAGATTTCTGAGGCATTTCTGCCTCAATGTAAAGTATAGGAAAGTGGAAAACCGCTCTGAGAAACGCCAGATCAGAGCGGTTCTCCAGTTGTTTTTGTTACAGAAGCTGTTCAGTAACAACTTATATGGAATCTGCTACACAAAAACGCTGCAAAAAGTGCTAGGCCTGTTTAGAAAACCTCTCTACACATGCCTACAATCGCTCTGAAATCAGCTCCAAAAACCTCTATTGTTTTGCAGATCTGCTAGCGTTTTGTGGTGTGCACTCGGCCTGAGGCAGGTCTGGGTCAGACTACAGTGTGACCCTCACTGATAAGGAATTACAACTATAATAGCAGAAAAAGGCTTCCGAGAGCAGGAAAGAGATAAAAATGGGCAATATTTCATAGATTTTAGCTCTGGCATACTAGCTCTGGCATGTGTCATTGAGCAAAAACAATAAAACATTTAAAACTTAAAAAGTAGATTTAAACATAAAATAAAAACGTGGAATATCTTAAAAAGTAATTTTTTGGAGAAGGAAGATAGATACAATTGTTTATTTCATTCGTTTATTTTTGCCTCAGATGTCCTTTACGGTAGAAATCTACACTATATATATATGTATACATTTTTTGCAAGAGTTGTCCTTTACTAAATGTGATCCCAATGTAACCTAAACGGAGAAGGATAAGGATTTTTCCTTTTAAAACAATACCAATTGCCTGTCTCTCCTGCTGATCCTGTGTCTCTAATACTTTCAGCCACAGCCCCTGAACAAGCATGCAGACCAGGTGCTCTGACTGATGTCAGACTGGATTAGCTGCATGCTTGTTTCAGGGTGTGATTCAGCCACTACTGCAGCCATAGATCAGCAGGGCTGCCAGGCAACTGGTATTGTTTAAAAGGAAACATCCATATCTCTCTCAGTTAAGGTTCCCTTTAAAGCGGACCAGATATGAAAAACTAACTATAACAAGTAACTTGTCCATATATCTTATCTAAAGTTTAGATCGTTCACACAGAAAATCTAGCTGCAAACAGCTTCAAAAGTTTATGATGATTTATTCATGTGATACAACGAGGGCAGCCATGTTCTGTTTGTCACATTGTCACAGGCTGAGGGCTGGAGATGCTATCAGCTTGCCTGTGTGTAAATTCAGTTCCCTCTCCTCCTCCCCTCTGCCTCTGAAATCAGTGGCTAGTAACTTCCTCCTCCTCCTGCCCAGACTGAGCTCCCATAAGCCCTTGCTACAGTGCCAAGGCACAGAAGGAGCTGTGGGCGTGGCTTGTTTAGTTTATAGGGAATTGGGGTATTAAAACAAAACAAAAAAGTATTTGGCTTGGGAATGCCCTATAAACTATATGAAAGGAACACAATTATGCAATGAGAAAAGTTTATCTCGGATCCACTTTAAACAGCCTGACATTTTTTTTTGAAACTAAACATAGCAGCATAACGTTTATGCATTTGGCCACTAGAGGGCAGTGCAGGGCAGAGATGACTAGTGGTGCAAGAACAAGAAATCTCACCCTGCTTTTGTTGGCAGTTACATTTTGCTCTAATTAATAGTGTAATAGATTATATTTGCATCATCCTGCAAAAGGATTTACTCAAAGAGGACAGAGCCAGAAAGCAGAGGGGTTATTCCGCTATGAATGGCATGCACAGATTCTGATGTGCACGGGGGGAATGTGATATATGTAGGATTAGATTGTGAGCTCCTCTGAGGGACAGTTAGTGAGAAGACAATATATAATCTGTACAGCGCTGAGCAATATGTTGGCGCTATATAAATACTAAAACATATTTTTTTTAAATAAATAAATGTTGGCTGGATGGTTGAAGTTGATTGAATTCTGAATAGAAGTTTTAATGTATAAAATACCCTCAGGGGCAAACCCAGGATTTTTCCTTTCGGCAAGCCACACATTACCGCGCATGCGTTTGCCCACAAAAGAAGGGTGCCACTCTGGGAGAGGAGGGGTCCAACCTGGGCGGGTAGGAGTGGGTGCGTGCCACTCTGGGGAAGAGGAGGAAGGAGGGTGCCACTCTGGGGGAGAGGAGGAAGGAGGGTGCCACTCTGGGGGAGAGGACTGAAGGGTGCCAGTGGGGGGAAAGGAAGATCGCGGCACCAGCCGCTAGAGTGTAATGTGGGGATTTGCTGTGCATTGGGGGGGGGGGGGATTTTAAATTTGAGCACCCCCCACTTAAGGACAGCCCTCCTTTCCAAGTACCAACCCAACCGCAATCTCAGATCTGCACATGACCTTTTGTCCTCCTCTAGAACTAATTTCTCACATTCACGTTTATAAGACTTCTCACGTGCCTCACCCCTTTTCTGGAATCCCATTCCAAAACATACCCGTTACTCTCTATCCTTTGAAATCTTTAAGTGATACCTCAAAATGTACTTTTTCCAACAAGCATACGCTCTAACGTAGGCCGTTCCCCAATCTGGATGTGAATCCCCTTCATGCATAGCATACGGTTTTTGTTGAATTCATCATGTCCCCTGTAACGATCGTGTACCGGCCCATCTACGGCCCGCATTCTGTTCCCCCGTGATGTTTGTAAATACGTTATTGAGCAGTCATATGCATGGCTTCCATTCCCGCACATGCTACACCCCGCCTGTCTTTCTCTTTGCTATCTCAGGGGATTGAACATTGGGGTGAAGATCTTCCTGTGTGAGACATCTCGTCACTGAGTCACTAACAATGAATCCTGAAGTCCCTATCACTGAACTACAAGCGTCCAACTGCACAGACTGGGCCTCCAGACCGAAGTATTCAGTCTCCGGGGAGAAGCCATGTTTATACTGCCAGCTATGGGAATTAGTCTGAGGAGCATGTTCTCAATGTCCATATGGAAGATGTCCTGACCGCCTAGCCTAGCAGGTCATGATCTTCCTGCAAGTGACGCATCTTCAGCCAATCTCAGTCATGCGATGCAGGAAGCTTTACCCCACGTGCAATGGATGGGGAATTTACTAGCAGGAACACTCCAGCGATAAATGAGTGTTTTGTGAATGTGGAGGAGACAGGAGCGGTTAGCGAGTGACCCCAGGAGATTCCCTCTCCACTTCCCTGGTTTTTTATAGTGTTGTGCAGAAATCTTGAGTCTGAAAGCAGAATATGATGCAACCAGGGGTGTAGCAACAGCCACAGGGCCGGAGCTACCATAGGAAAAAATAGGCAGCTGCCCCAGGGCCCCAGAGCCTGTAGGGGCCCCCAAGATGTCCCTCCCCATCTTAACTGTTTCTCCCCAGGGACTCTGGAAAGGGCTGTTAAGTTGGGAGGTGATTGGGGGAGGGTCAGCAGCCAGCTCAGGGGCCCAGGGGGGAAGTTCGGCTGCAACAAAGGGCTTTTAATGACGCTTTTTGGTCGGGGGTGTCTGTTGGGGGGCCCCCAGGCTAATTTTGCCCTAGGGCCCCATTGTTACTTGAACCGGCCCTGAACAGCCATAGCAACCAGAGCAACTGTTCTGGGGCCCTAAAGCAGAGGGGGCCCAGGTGGTAACTGATGTGTCACTGCTCATTTTCTCCACCCTCTGACTGTATCTCAGTGCCATAGACTGTCTGCAGTGTACAGTGCATAGGAATGAACATATCCCATAAGGTAGGGAGTGTCGAGGTCTGATGGCCCCATCACAATTCTGCTACGGATGCTCGGTTCACGATTGGGGATTCTTTAGCGCTTTGCTGGTCGCCGACGATCAGCAGGGAGCTGCTACTAACGTATCCCTGTGGATGCATTCACACTGCAGCGGTTGTGATTTCGTGTGATCGCAGGCGCGCTGCATATGGCGTTTCGGGGGCGATTACGCTTATTCTCATTCTATTGCACAAGAGTCATAAGGGCAAGTTGCACTCAGTTGTGAAATTTGGGCAGTGTGTCGCGGAGCCAAACGCCGTCACGGGCTGGCGGCGCTCCAAACGCTGAGTGTGAACTATCCCTAAGTATTATGTACATTTATTTCCCATTTAGCTGTGAGGAATAAAATTACTCTATTAACAACGTACTGAGTGTCATATATATATAGGACATTAGACTATCATTATGATAGGATTAGAGTGTGAGCTCCTCTGAGGACAGTCAGTGACATGACTATGTACTCTGTAATGTGCTGCAGAAGATGTCAGTGCTATATAAATACATATTATTAATATGGTAGGACATTAGACTATGACTATGGTGGGATTAGAGTGTGAGCTCCTCTGAGGACAGCCAGTGACATAACTATGTACTCTGTACAGTGCTGCAGAAGATGTCAGTGCTATATAAATACATAATAATAATAATATGGTAGGACATTAGACTATGACTATGGTAGGATTAGATTGTGAGCTCCTCTGAGGACAGTCAGTGACATGACTATGTACTCTGTACAGTGCTGCAGAAGATGTCAGTGCTATATAAATACATAATAATAATAATATGGTAGGACATTAGACTATGACTATGGTAGGATTAGAATGTGAGCTCCTCTGAGGACAGTCAGTGTCATGACTATGTACTCTGTAATGTGCTGCAGGAGATGTCAGTGCTATATAAATACATAATAATAATATGGTAGGACATTAGGCTATGGCTATGGTAGGATTAGAGTTAGAGCTCCTCTGAGGACAGTCAGTGTCATGACTATGTACTCTGTAATGTGCTGCAGGAGATGTCAGTGCTATATAAATACATAATAATAATATGGTAGGACATTAGACTATGACTATGGTAGGATTAGATTGTGAGCTCCTCTGAGGACAGTCAGTGACATGACTATGTACTCTGTAATGTGCTGCAGAAGATGTCAGTGCTATATAAATACATAATAATAATATGGTAGGACATTAGACTATGACTATGGTACGATTAGAGTGTGAGCTCCTCTGAGGACAGTCAGTGACATGACTATGTACTCTGTACAGTGCTGCAGAAGATGTCAGTGCTATATAAATACATAATAATAATAATAATATGGTAGGACATTAGACTATGACTATGGTAGGATTAGAATGTGAGCTCCTCTGAGGACAGTCAGTGACCTGACTATGTTCTCTGTAATGTGCTGCAGGAGATGTCAGTGCTATATAAATACACAATAATAATATGATAGGACATTAGACAATGACTATGGTAGGATTAGATTGTGAGCTCCTCTGAGGACAGTCAGTGACATGACTATGTACTCTGTAATGTGCTGCAGGAGATGTCAGTGCTATATAAATACATAATAATAATATGGTAGGACATTACACTATGACTATGGTAGGATTAGATTGTGAGCTCATCTGAGGACAGTCAGTGACATGACTATGTACTCTGTAATGTGCTGCAGGAGATGTCATTGCTATATAAATACATAATAATAATATGGTAGGACATTAGACTATGACTATGGTAGGATTAGAGTGTGAGCTCCTCTGAGGACAGTCAGTGACATGACTATGTACTCTGTAATGTGCTGCAGAAGATGTCAGTGCTATATAAATACATAATAATATAATAGGACATTACACTATGACTATGGTAGGATTAGATTGTGAGCTCCTCTGAGGACAGTCAGTGACATGACTATGTACTCTGTAATGTGCTGCAGAAGATGTCAGTGGCAGTGCTATATAAATACATATTAATAATATGGCAGGACATTAGACTATGACTATGGTAGGATTAGATTGTGAGCTCCTCTGAGGACAGTCAGTGACATGACTATGTACTCTGTAATGTGCTGCAGAAGATGTCAGTGCTATATAAAAACATAATAATAATATGGTAGGACATTAGACTATGACTATGGTAGGATTAGATTGTGAGCTCCTCTGAGGACAGTCAGTGACATGACTATGTACTCTGTAATGTGCTGCAGAAGATGTCAGTGCTATATAAATACATAATAATAATATGGTAGGACATTAGACTATGACTATGGTACGATTAGAGTGTGAGCTCCTCTGAGGACAGTCAGTGACATGACTATGTACTCTGTACAGTGCTGCAGAAGATGTCAGTGCTATATAAATACATAATAATAATAATAATATGGTAGGACATTAGACTATGACTATGGTAGGATTAGAATGTGAGCTCCTCTGAGGACAGTCAGTGACCTGACTATGTTCTCTGTAATGTGCTGCAGGAGATGTCAGTGCTATATAAATACATAATAATAATATGGTAGGACATTAGACTATGACTAGGGTAGGATTAGATTGTGAGCTCATCTGAGGACAGTCAGTGACATGACTATGTACTCTGTAATGTGCTGCAGGAGATGTCATTGCTATATAAATACATAATAATAATATGGTAGGACATTAGACTATGACTATGGTAGGATTAGAGTGTGAGCTCCTCTGAGGACAGTCAGTGACATGACTATGTACTCTGTAATGTGCTGCAGAAGATGTCAGTGCTATATAAATACATAATAATATGGTAGGACATTACACTATGACTATGGTAGGATTAGAGTGTGAGCCCCTCTGAGGACAGTCAGTGACATGACTATGTTCTCTGTAATGTGCTGCAGAAGATGTCAGTGCTATATAAATACATAATAATAATATGGTAGGACATTACACTATGACTATGGTAGGATTAGATTGTGAGCTCCTCTGAGGACAGTCAGTGACATGACTATGTACTCTGTAATGTGCTGCAGAAGATGTCAGTGCTATATAAATACATAACAATAATAATATGGTAGGACATTATACTATGACTATGGTAGGATTAGATTGTGAGCTCCTCTGAGGACAGTCAGTGACATGACTATGTACTCTGTACAGTGCTGCAGAAGATGTCAGTGCTATATAAATACATAATAATAATATGGTAGGACATTAGACTATGACTATGGTAGGGATTAGATTTTGAGCTCCTCTGAGGACAGTCAGTGACATGACTATGTAATCTATAAAGTGCTGCAGAAGATGTCAGTGCTATAGAAGTACATAATAATAATATGGTAGGACATTAGACTATGACTATGGTAGGATTAGAGTGTGAGCTCCTCTGGGGACAGTCAGTGACATGACTATGTACTCTGTAATGTGCTGCAGAAGATGTCAGTGCTATATAAATACATAATAATAATATGGTAGGACACCAGACTATGACTATGGTAGGATTAGAGTGTGAGCTCCTCTGAGGACAGTCAGTGACATGACCATGTACTCTGTAATGTGCTGCAGAAGATGTCAGTGCTATATAAATACATAATAATAGTATGGGAGGACATTAGACTATGACTATGGTAGGATTAGATTGTGAGCTCCTCTGAGGACAGTCAGTGACATGACTATGTACTCTGTAATGTGCTGCAGAAGATGTCAGTGCTATATAAATACATAATAATAATATGGTAGGACATTAGACTATGACTATGGTAGGATTAGAGTGTGAGCTCTTCTGAGGACAGTCAGTGACATGACTATGTACTCTGTACAGTGCTGCAGAAGATGTCAGTGCTATATAAATACATAATAATAATAATATGGTAGGACATTAGACTATGACTATGTTAGGATTAGAATGTGAGCTCCTCTGAGGACAGTCAGTGACATGACTATGTACTCTGTAATGTGCTGCAGGAGATGTCAGTGCTATATAAATACACAATAATAATATGATAGGACATTACACTATGACTATGGTAGGATTAGAGTGTGAGCTCCTCTGAGGACAGTCAGTGTCATGACTATGTACTCTGTAATGTGCTGCAGAAGATGTCAGTGCTATATAAATACATAATAATAATATGGTAGGACATTAGACTATGACTAGGGTAGGATTAGATTGTGAGCTCATCTGAGGACAGTCAGTGACATGACTATGTACTCTGTAATGTGCTGCAGGAGATGTCATTGCTATATAAATACATAATAATAATATGGTAGGACATTAGACTATGACTATGGTAGGATTAGAGTGTGAGCTCCTCTGAGGACAGTAAGTGACATGACTATGTACTCTGTAATGTGCTGCAGAAGATGTCAGTGCTATATAAATACATAATAATATAATAGGACATTACACTATGACTATGGTAGGATTAGATTGTGAGCTCCTCTGAGGACAGTCAGTGACATGACTATGTACTCTGTAAAGTGCTGCAGAAGACGTCAGTGCTATATAAATACATAATAATAATATGGTAGGACATTAGACTATGACTATGGTAGGATTAAACTATGAGCTCCTCTGAGGACAGTCAGTGACATGACTATGTACTCTGTAATGTGCTGCAGAAGATGTCAGTGCTATATAAATACATAATAATAATATGGTAGGACATTACACTATGACTATGGTAGGATTAGAGTGTAAGCTCCTCTGAGGACAGTCAGTGTCATGACTATGTACTCTGTAATGTGCTGCAGAAGATGTCAGTGCTATATAAATACATAATATTAATATGGTAGGACATTAGACTATGACTATGGTAGGATTAGCGTGTGAGCTCCTCTGAGGACAGTCAGTGACATGACTATGTACTCTGTACAGTGCTGCAGAAGATGTCAGTGCTATATAAATACATAATAATAATAATATGGTAGGACATTAGACTATGACTATGGTAGGATTAGATTGTGAGCTCCTCTGAGGACAGTCAGTGACATGACTATGTACTCTGTACAGTGCTGCAGAAGATGTCAGTGCTATATAAATACATAATAATAATAATATGGTAGGACATTAGACTATGACTATGGTAGGATTAGAATGTGAGCTCCTCTGAGGACAGTCAGTGACATGACTATGTACTCTGTATATTGCTGCAGGAGATGTCAGTGCTATATAAATACATAATAATAATATGGTAGGACATTACACTATTACTATGGTAGGATTAGAGTGTGAGCTCCTCTGAGGACAGTCAGTGTCATGACTATGTACTCTGTAATGTGCTGCAGAAGATGTCAGTGATATATAAATACATAATAATAATATGGTAGGACATTAGACTATGACTATGGTAGGATTAGAGTGTGAGCTCCTCTGAGGACAGTCAGTGACATGACTATGTACTCTGTAATGTGCTGCAGAAGATGTCAGTGCTATATAAATACATAATAATATGGTAGGACATTACACTATGACTATGGTAGGATTAGAGTGTGAGCTCCTCTGAGGACAGTCAGTGACATGACTATGTACTCTGTAATGTGCTGCAGAAGATGTCAGTGCTATATAAATACATAACAATAATAATATGGTAGGACATTATACTATGACTATGGTAGGATTAGATTGTGAGCTCCTCTGAGGACAGTCAGTGACATGACTATGTACTCTGTACAGTGCTGCAGAAGATGTCAGTGCTATATAAATACATAATAATAATATGGTAGGACATTAGACTATAACTATGGTAGGGATTAGATTTTGAGCTCCTCTGAGGACAGTCAGTGACATGACTATGTAATCTATAAAGTGCTGCAGAAGATGTCAGTGCTATAGAAGTACATAATAATAATATGGTAGGACATTAGACTATGACTATGGTAGGATTAGAGTGTGAGCTCCTCTGGGGACAGTCAGTGACATGACTATGTACTCTGTAATGTGCTGCAGAAGATGTCAGTGCTATATAAATACATAATAATAATATGGTAGGACACCACACTATGACTATGGTAGGATTAGAGTGTGAGCTCCTCTGAGGACAGTCAGTGACATGACTATGTACTCTGTAATGTGCTGCAGAAGATGTCAGTGCTATATAAATACATAATAATAGTATGGTAGGACATTAGACTATGACTATGGTAGGATTAGATTGTGAGCTCCTCTGAGGACAGTCAGTGACATGACTATGTACTCTGTAATGTGCTGCAGAAGATGTCAGTGCTATATAAATACATAATAATAATATGGTAGGACATTAGACTATGACTATGGTAGGATTAGAGTGTGAGCTCTTCTGAGGACAGTCAGTGACATGACTATGTACTCTGTACAGTGCTGCAGAAGATGTCAGTGCTATATAAATACATACTAATAATAATATGGTAGGACATTAGACTATGACTATGGTAGGATTAGAATGTGAGCTCCTCTGAGGACAGTCAGTGACATGACTATGTACTCTGTAATGTGCTGCAGGAGATGTCAGTGCTATATAAATACACAATAATAATATGATAGGACATTAGACTATGACTATGGTAGGATTAGATTGTGAGCTCCTCTGAGGACAGTCAGTGACATGACTATGTACTCTGTAATGTGCTGCAGGAGATGTCAGTGCTATATAAATACATAATAATAATATGGTAGGACATTACACTATGAGTATGGTAGAATTAGAGTGTGAGCTCCTCTGAGGACAGTCAGTGACATGACTATGAACTCTGTACAGTGCTGCAGAAGATGTCAGTGCTATATAAATACATAATAATAATAATATGGTAGGACATTAGACTATGACTATGGTAGGATTAGAATGTGAGCTCCTCTGAGGACAGTCAGTGACATGACTATGTACTCTGTAATGTGCTGCAGGAGATGTCAGTGCTATATAAATACACAATAATAATATGATAGGACATTAGACTATGACTATGGTAGGCAGAGCAGGGACAAGGTTCTCCAGCACCCAAGGCTGAGACACCAAAGTGCGCCCCTCCATCCCTCCCACCCCAGCCTTCACACACTGATTGCTATTAGACTAAGAGGGCCACAGGGCCCACAACCTCCCCAACACCTTAATATCTAGTTATATGGCTTGCAGTCACTGCTATATATCCCCTTTTCTTATTTCTTTCTGCTTCATACACAATTAGGAATGACAACTGAATGAATTGTGCGCCCCCTCCTACAGTGCGCCCTGAGGCTGGAGCCTCTCCAGCCTATGCCTCGGCCCGGCCCTGATGGTAGGATTAGATTGTGAGCTCCTCTGAGGACAGTCAGTGACATGACTATGTACTCTGTAATGTGCTGCAGGAGATGTCAGTGCTATATAAATACATAATAATAATATGGTAGCACATTAGACTATGACTATGGTAGGATTAGAGTGTGAGCTCCTCTGAGGACAGTCAGTGACATGACTATGTACTCTGTAATGTGCTGCAGGAGATGTCAGTGCTATATAAATACATAATAATAATATGGTAGGACATTAGACTATGACTATGGTGGGATTAGATTGTGAGCTCCTCTGAGGACAGTCAGTGACATGACTATGTACTCTGTACAGTGCTGCAGGAGATGTCAGTGCTATATAAATACATAATAATAATATGGTAGGACATTAGACTATGACTATGGTACGATTAGAGTGTGAGCTCCTCTGAGGACAGTCAGTGACATGACTATGTACTCTGTAAAGTCCTGCAGAAGATGTCAGTGCTATATAAACACATAATAATAATATGGTAGGACATTAGGCTATGACTATGGTAGGATTACAGTGTGAGCTCCTCTGAGGACAATCAGTGACATGGCTATGTACTCTGTAAAGTGCTGCAGGAGATGTCAGTGCTATATAAATACATAATAATAATATGGTAGGACATTAGACTATGACTATGGTAGGATTAGAGTGTGAGCTCCTCTGAGGACAGTCAGTGACATGACTATGTACTCTGTAATGTGCTGCAGGAGATGCCAGTGCTATATAAATACATAATAATAACATGGTAGGACATTACACTATGACTATGGTAGGATTAGAGTGTGAGCTCCTCTGAGGACAGTCAGTGACATGACTATGTACTCTGTAATGTGCTGCAGGAGATGCCAGTGCTATATAAATACATAATAATAACATGGTAGGACATTACACTATGACTATGGTAGGATTAGATTGTGAGCTCCTCTGAGGACAGTCAGTGACATGACTATGTACTCTGTAAAGTGCTGCAGGAGATGCCAGTGCTATATAAATACATAATAATAACATGGGAGGACATTATACTATGACTATGGTAGGATTAGAGTGTGAGCTCCTCTGAGGACAGTCAGTGACATGACTATGTACTCTGTAATGTGCTGCAGGAGATGTCAGTGCTATATAAATACATAATAATAATAATATGGTAGGACATTAGGCTATGACTATGGTAGGATTAGATTGTGAGCTCCTCTGAGGACAGTCAGTGACATGACTATGTACTCTGTAATGTGCTGCAGGAGATGTCAGTGCTATATAAATACATAATATTAATATGGGAGGACATTAGACTATGACTATGGTAGGATTAGAGTGTGAGCTCCTCTGAGGACAGTCAGTGACATGACTATGTACTCTGTAATGTGCTGCAGGAGATGTCAGTGCTATATAAGTACATAATAATAATATGGTAGGACATTACACTATGACTATGGTAGGATTAGAGTGTGAGCTCCTCTGAGGGCAGTCAGTGACATGACTATGTACTCTGTACAACGTTGCAGAAGATGTCAGTGCTATATAAATAAATAATAATAATATGGTGGGACATTACACTATGACTATGGTAGGATTAGAGTGTGAGCTCCTCTGAGGGCAGTCAGTGACATGACTATGTACTCTGTAATGTGCTGCAGGAGATGTCAGTGCTATATAAATACATAATAACAATATGGTAGGACATTAGACTATGACTATGGTAGGATTAGAGTGTGAGCTCCTCTGAGGACAGTCAGTGACAGGACTATGTACTCTGTAATGTGCTGCAGAAGATGTCAGTGCTATATAAATACATAATAATAATATGGTAGGACATTAGACTATGACTATGGTAGGATTAGATTGTGAGCTCCTCTGAGGACAGTCAGTGACATGACTATGTACTCTGTAATGTGCTGCAGGAGATGTCAGTGCTATATAAATACATAATAATAATATGGTAGGACATTAGACTATGACTATGGTAGGATTAGAGTGTGAGCTTTTCTGGGGACAGTCAGTGACATGACTATGTACTCTGTAATGTGCTGCAGAAGATGTCAGTGCTATATAAATACATAATAATATGGTAGGACATTAGACTATGACTATGGTAGGATTAGATTGTGAGCTCCTCTGAGGACAGTCAGTGACATGACTATGTACTCTGTAATGTGCTGCAGGAGATGTCAGTGCTATATAAATACATAATAATAATATGGTAGGACATTAGACTATGACTATGGTAGGGATTAGAGTGTGAGCTCCTCTGAGGACAGTCAGTGGCATGACTATGTACTCTGTAATGTGCTGCAGAAGATGTCAGTGCTATATAAATACATAATAATAATATGGTAGGACATTACACTATGACTATGGTAGGATTAGATTGTGAGCTCCTCTGAGGACAGTAAGTGACATGACTATGTACTCTGTAATGTGCTGCAGGAGATGTCAGTGCTATATAAATACATAATAATACTATGGTAGGACATTAGGTTATGACTATGGTAGGATTAGAGTGTGAGCTCCTCTGAGGACAGTCAGTGACATGACTATGTACTCTGTAATGTGCTGCAGAAGATGTCAGTGCTATATAAATACATAATAATAATATGGTAGGACATTAGACTATGACTATGGCAGGATTAGACTGTGAGCTCCTCTGAGGACAGTCAGTGACATGACTATGTACTCTGTAATGTGCTGCAGAAGATGCCAGTGCTATATAAATACATAATAATAATATGGTAGGACATTAGACTATGACTATGGCAGGATTAGACTGTGAGCTCCTCTGAGGACAGTCAGTGACATGACTATGTACTCTGTAATGTGCTGCAGGAGATGTCAGTGCTATATAAATACATAATAATAATATGGTAGGACATTAGACTATGACTATGGTAGGATTAGAGTGTGAGCTCCTCTGGGGACAGTCAGTGACATGACTATGTACTCTGTACAGTGCTGCAGAAGATGTCAATGCTCCATAGGTGTGGGAATTAGTAAAAGAAAGACACGGCACTCAGGAGCTGTATGCAGCGACAAGCTGTATTGAAGCAGACGATAGCACTACATGTTTGGAGCGGAGCCCTTCCTCAGGTGTGGGAATGGTGGGTTCTGCCTGCGTGGTACTGGTGGGCCTCAGGTTGATCGGGAAGCCTCTGGAATAAGTATCTATGTTTATATATATATATTTTCCAGGCATGCTCCAAGTTCACCTTCCTGCAGAACACAGTATAAAGCTCTCCATATATTGATATATATATTGCTGGTTTGGTTGAGTTGTTCCTCCAGCAGTTTTAGGAGCCGTAGACTGAAACTGGCTGAATGGCTTTGTACACAGAGGTTGTCTCCACCTCATTAGCAGGATCAGAGGAGTTACATGCAGGAGAGCTGCTCAGGTCACCCCCCAGGCTCACACACAATGGACTGTTGGTTCAACAAGCAATAGGACAAGTCATTGCTTTCCACCAGATTAGATAAGAGATTAGCTGCATACTGTGAAGGTGCATAGAGAAGCTCCGTCCTGCAGGTGGCACTGTGGGGAACGAACGCTGTACAGACAAGTCACGGGTATACCAGAACTACTTATGCCTTATCAAGGGGACGCTTCTATCTACAGTGAGGGCCCTGAGCAGAATTAACCTGAGGGTCCCCCTGGCAGACCCCCACCTTTTCTCTAAAGAGGCACTAGGGGCCCCTTTGTTGTTGGATGTCGGGCCTCCCCAGGTCTCCCCCCAGCTGAACAGTAGTTACCTGGTACAGCCATGGCTCCATGTCCTCTGTCTTCATCCACTGCTGGCCACATCTTCTCTGTGACCCCGTGATGATAAAGATGGGAGTGTATGAAGACAGGAGAGTGCAGCAGGGCCAGGGGAGGCTGGGGGCCCTGGGGCGATTGCTCAGGTGGCCCCCTCTGGTGGCGCTGACCCCGGAAGAGGGACGGTGGGGCGCTGCTTCCAATGGTCAGGGATCATTGTCGTTTGAAGCCGGTTTCACACCAGCAACCAGCGATTCGTGTGCGGTGCGATCGGATGACCACTCCCCAACGCTAAGAACAGGCATCAGAGATACCGGCGGCAATGTGCGGCGATCTCACTACTGGCAGCTGTAAGCGAGGATCTCTAACGCTCACTTCCTGCGGCCAAAATATGAATTGTGTGCAAATGTATCGGAAATGCGCGCTGCACCGGGAACACAAAACATTTTACAATATCTGTGGTGCCATTACATGACTCACGGGAGTCGCACGTTGCCGCGGAGACTGACCCATAACGTGCTGACGCTTTCGCGTCACATTGGTCACTTCCAATGCACCGCATCAGGGGCTGATTCACTAAACCGCGATAACTCATATCACGGGCGGTTTCACGCGCATTTTCACGCGATCGCAAATTATCATGCAGAAGTTTGTGATTGCGCACGATAAATTGCGATTGCGCGCAATAATTCACAATCAGTTATCACGGTTTAGTGAATGAGCCCCAGGTATGAAATGTCCCATAGACTGTCATTGCTGAAGTGTCACTCTGCGGTAAAACACGTCACTCAGCGCAATGAAAACATCCCAGTGTGAACAGGGCCTCACCATCTGGTGTGTTGGGCTTGTAGACCAGCCCGGGACACACACGTTAGATTCTGAGCCCCCCAGCTGATTCCCATCGAGAGATATCTGGGGCATCAGAATCTGAAGGCCTCCAAGGCAAGCGATCATTGTGGCAGACGCACGATTGGACAAATATGACAAACAAGCTCAGCTTTGCACAACTGTACACACACTAGATGGGTCTCCGCTGAGACCTCTCCCTAATCACATCCAGTGGGCGGGTCAATTAGGTGTTACCATGTAATTCCCAAAGTAGCAATAGAACAATAGATGCCAGACTACATTTCCCAGCGTCCCTGCATTATTATACAAATTGTGTTCTCTGCATGAAGATGCAGACTGATAGCTCATTGGAAGTAGTAATTGTAAGACCTGCTCACAGGAAACTGCTCGGGCTGTAGAGCTCTCATGTCTGTATGGACTGATAATCACAGCTACAGAAAGTATGTTCTATAGGTGAGATTTATAATGACATCTTTTTAACACCTTTAGGGCGCATTTCCACTTGAGCGGAAACCGCCGCGAATCCGCAGAGTTTCCCCGCAGGCGGATAGTGCGGGGAAACTCTGCCATAGGGTGCAATGGTAACGCCGGCTGAATTGCTACTGCCATAGGGTGCAATGGTAACGCCGGCTGAATCGCTACCGCTAGCGATGCGGCCGGCTTTTCCATCCGAATCGGCGCGGGAGGTTGCGGATCCCATAGCTGTGCGTGGCACGGCTGATGGGATTTGTCTGCTTTCCCCGCAGACTCGGAAGAGCCGGCTCGCGTCTCGCAGACGCACGCCGCTCTAGTGGAATCGCACCCTTAGTTTTGATTGCTCAATGACTGGCCACTTGTAGCACCACCATGTAGCATGACGGTCAGCAGATTCTGAATATTATGAGCAGGTAAACCCTCATACTACATGGAGCTGTTAAACTGGTCAGTGATTGGCCAATCAAAGTTGAAGGTGTGTAGCAGCCAGCTTTAGACTAATCGGTATGTTTCCTTCAGGTCAGCTTCACACTGCAGATTGTGGTGACCGCAGTGCACTGCCAAGAACAGGCCTTCGGGGATTGCTACTCTAGCAATCTACACACTACGCTAGTGTGTGACGGCTGGGGTGGGTGGGATGGGGGGGGTGCACTTTGGTGTCTCAGCCTTGGGTGCTGGAGGACCTTGTCCCGGCTCTGATCGGGACCCAATCCCTCGGGTGACAATGCTGGGCGTGGCTCGCTGTACAGACGTGAAGTTAGCTGTATAGCTGACGACGTGTTCTGTTGCAATGCGGGGGCAAGGGGGGGGGGGGGCAGGAGGGACAATCGTCCATCACTCCACCAATGTGATTGGCCTGGTGATTGCTTGTGGGGCAGCAGTCGGGGGTTAGGGCCCACTCACACATGAGATCACAAAGCGTTAGCACTTAGCGCTAGCGTTTTGCACTGACAATTTCTACACATTTAACACATAAAAATAACTGGACATTTTCAAGTTATTTGAGCAATTGCAATTCACGACCGAAATAAATTGCAATCGCAAATCGCTCAAGAAATGCTAAAAATTGCTGCATGTGGTGCGTTTTGCGTTCATCGCTAATTGTGAATGGTGATCGCCGGTGATCGCGGCAGTGAGATCACTGCCATATAGTTTACATTAAAAAGAGCTAGCGATCACCGGAAATTTAGCGATTAGCAGTAAACGCCCGCTAATCGCCCAAGTGTGAAGCTGCCGTTAGGGGCTACTGTACACATGCCTGATTGTCGGCTGAGGTGGTCGTTATCAAGCGTGTGTGTGTGTGTGTGTACAGTGTGTGTGTGTGTGTGTGTGTGTGTGTGTGTGTACAGTGTGTGTGTGTGTACAGTGTGTGTGTGTGTGTGTGCGTGTGTGTGTGTGTGTGTGTGTGTATGTGTGTGCGTGTGTGTGTGTGTGTGTACAGTGTGTGTGTGTGTGTACAGTGTGTGTGTACAGTGTGTGTGTGTGTGTGTGTACAGTGTGTGTGTGTACAGTGTGTGTGTGTGTGTGTGTACAGTGTGTGTGTGTGTGTGTACAGTGTGTGTGTGTACAGTGTGTGTGTGTGTGTGTGTACAGTGTGTGTGTGTGTGTGTACAGTGTGTGTGTGTACAGTGTGTGTACAGTGTGTGTACAGTGTGTGTGTGTGTGTGTGTGTGTGTGTGTACAGTGTGTGTGTGTGTGCGTGTGTGCGTGTGTGCGTGCGCGTGCGCGTGCGTGTGCGTGTGCGTGTGTGTGTGTGTGTGTGTAGCTTTATAAGACTGTACGTTTTACAACCCCTTTTTGCAGAATCCTGACTCCTGCCCCTCAGGCCGCCACACCAACCAGCTGACCTTCCTCTGATATCTATGGCCACAGGTAAACTTCCTCCCTGTCAGGCTTTGTGTGTTTCAGGAATAAATACAAGGAACCTCTTGTTTTCTTACAGAGTGCTTATATGAGCCGCCATAAAACCATAGACAACTCCAGGAAAAATAATCCTTATCGGTGGAATCTTTATGGACCATTGTGTCAATGTTCATCTTTTCTTCTGCTGTAACCTCAGCCTAATGAAGGAGGCTCTTCAGGACAGGAAGACACACCTGGACATGGTCGCTGGCCTTCACGGACTGCCACAAATCCCACCTTGCTTGCTCAGGTTATCTCCTTCCACATCTTCTATTGCTTCCCTTACACACATTTTTGTGCTGGTAAAGTTTGCTCAGTTACCCATTTCAGAGATGGAAAAAGGAAATATCTGATGCTGAAATTAGAAGGCTTGCCAAAATCCAGAGGCTGAAGAAGAAAGAGGCAGACCACAGAAATGTCCCATCACGCTGGGCTGGACCTTGCTACCACCAGAAGAAGGTCCCACCAAGAAAGTGTGGCTCCTCCAGCTTGTCCTCTGTTATCCCCAAACTGCTGATGTGGAGGACAGAGGCTCTCCAGTAACGTGTTTCTACTAATAAATATCTCTCAATTTCACAAGCAAAAATCGGAGTCATCAGCAGCTCCTGATTGTACATGTCAGACTCAGCAGTATCTACATAATGATTTTATATAAGTAAATCTCATAAATCGTGCCAGGACAAGGTTCTCCAGCACCAGATGCAGAGACGCTCCCCCCTCCCCTCCCGAATTGTCCACCCCACTATAGGTAGCAGGTGTTCCTCCAGTATTACACACAGACAAGACACAACATTTATATCACACTTTTCTCCTGGTGGACTCAAAGCGCCAGAGCTGCAGCCACTAAGATACGCTCAGTGGCAGGGAGTCTTGACCAAGGTCTCCTTACTGAATAGGTGCTGGCTTACCGAAACAGGAAGAGCAAGATTCAAACCCTGGTCTCCTGTGTCAGAGGCAGAGCAGTACACTCTCTAGCCACAGTATGAAGTAGCTCCACCCCCCCCCCCTTACCTCCTCTATAGGAAGCTTTAGGTCCCCCACAATATAGGAAACCTTGTCTCATCAGTATAGGTAGCCTGGAAGGCAGGCACTCTGGAGGGTGCCCCTCACGGCCCTGTGCCCAGAGGCTAGTGCCTCTCCCTCAGCCTGGCCCTGCCCAATCATTAGTGTTTTTATTGCCATTGCCAGAGTGAGGTCCAGGGCCAACAGGATACTGAATGACTCCATCTACCCCAGCAGTCGCATCTTCAACCATCTCCCATTGGGCCGCCACTACAGAACCATACCCACTAGAACCTCCAGACAGCAGAACACCTTCTTCCCCCAAGCTGTCCAACTACTCGAGGCACCACTCCTCCTGCAAAGTCCCCCAGTCTTGTGTTGCTGTCTAAGTGATGTTTGTAACTTTGCTGTACTTCTGATTATGTGTAAATGTCTGTTATTCTGTACTACAGTATTCCATGTCGCGTGTCTCACAAATAATTCTGACATCCGATGTACTCAGCATGTGAGTCTGACATACACACCTGGAAAAGGCATGAACACTCTAGCAGAGTTCCCCAACCCTGTCCTCAAGGCCACCAACAGTTCTGAGCAGAGTTCCCCAACCCTGTCCTTGGGGCCCACCAGCAGTACATGTTCTGCAGGAAACCACAAACATACACAGGTGGTGTAATTAGTGTCTCAGCAGAGCTGATTAACTACCTCTGTGGATTTATACAAAACAAGCACCGTTGGTGGGCCTTGAGGACAGCGTTGGGGAACACTGCTAGGGGACCTGAGGTGAAAATGTGTTTGGCTGTTTTTAAAAACTCAGGGTCAATGTCCTGAGAACTGTGAGACTGATATGGAAGTCTGCCTGTCCTCACACATCTGTGGGTGGCCAGTGGTGGAGACGCTCTCTGTCTCTCTCCCCATAGACTGGTGCCACTTCATTCAAAGATGTCATTTAGAAAAACAGTAGCACCTACTTGATGCCTCCTGCAGCTTGTTACCACCTCCCTACCTTATCATGTGACAGATCTGCTCAATTTGCTGGAGCTTCCTCCTGCTGCTATCACACTTCACACACTACTGTCCTGGAGGACATCATGCTTTGCTCCATCCTCCATGCCTTCCCAGCAGCCTCAGAGACCACCAGGAGGACACCATGCCTGTCCCCCTGCCTTCCCAGCAGCCTCAGAGACTACCAGGAGGACACCATGCCTGTCCCCCTGCCTTCCCAGCAGCCTCAGAGACCACCAGGAGGACACCATGCCTGTCCCCCTGCCTTCCCAGCAGCCTCAGAGACCACCAGGAGGACACCATGCCTGTCCCCCTGCCTTCCCAGCAGCCTCAGAGACCACCAGGACACCCTGCCTATCCCCTACCTTCCCAGCAGCCTCAGAGACCAGCAGGAGGACACCATGCCTATCCCCTGCCTTCCCAGCAGCCTCAGAGACCACCAGGAGGACACCATGCCTGTCCCCCTGCCTTCCCAGCAGCCTCAGAGACCACCAGGAGGACACCATGCCTGTCCCCTGCCTTCCCAGCAGCCTCAGAGACCACCAGGAGGACACCATGCCTGTCCCCTGCCTTCCCAGCAGCCTCAGAGACCACCAGGAGGACACCATGCCTGTCCCCCTGCCTTCCCAGCAGCCTCAGAGACCACCAGGAGGACACCATGCCTGTCCCCTGCCTTCCCAGCAGCCTCAGAGACCACCAGGAGGACACCATGCCTGTCCCCTGCCTTCCCAGCAGCCTCAGAGACCACCAGGAGGACACCATGCCTGTCCCCTGCCTTCCCAGCAGCCTCAGAGACCACCAGGAGGACACCATGCCTGTCCCCCTGCCTTCCCAGCAGCCTCAGAGACCACCAGGAGGACACCATGCCTGTCCCCCTGCCTTCCCAGCAGCCTCAGAGACCACCAGGAGGACACCATGCCTGTCCCCCTGCCTTCCCAGCAGCCTCAGAGACCACCAGGAGCACACCATGCCTGTCCCCCTGCCTTCCCAGCAGCCTCAGAGACCACCAGGAGGACACCATGCCTGTCCCCCTGCCTTCCCAGCAGCCTCAGAGACCACCAGGAGGACACCATGCCTGTCCCCTCTGCCTTCCCAGCAGCCTCAGAGACCACCAGGAGGACACCATGCCTGTCCCCCTGCCTTCCCAGCAGCCTCAGAGACCACCAGGAGGACACCATGCCTGTCCCCCTGCCTTCCCAGCAGCCTCAGAGGCCACCAGGAGGACACCATGCCTGTCCCCCTGCCTTCCCAGCAGCCTCAGAGACCACCAGGAGGACACCATGCCTGTCCAGCTGCCTTCCCAGCAGCCTCAGAGACCACCAGGAGGACACCATGCCTGTCCCGCTGCCTTCCCAGCAGCCTCAGAGACCACCAGGAGGACACCATGCCTGTCCCCCTGCCTTCCCAGCAGCCTCAGAGACCACCAGGAGGACACCATGCCTGTCCCCCTGCCTTCCCAGCAGCCTCAGAGACCACCAGGAGGACACCATGCCTGTCCCCCTGCCTTCCCAGCAGCCTCAGAGACCACCAGGAGGACACCATGTCTGTCCCCTGCCTTCCCAGCTGCCTCAGAGACCACCAGGAGGACACCATGCCTGTCCCCCTGCCTTCCCAGCAGCCTCAGAGACCACCAGGAGGACACCATGCCTGTCCCCTGCCTTCCCAGCAGCCTCAGAGACCACCAGGAGGACACCATGCCTATCCCCCTGCCTTCCCAGCAGCCTCAGAGACCACCAGGAGGACACCATGCCTGTCCCCCTGCCTTCCCAGCAGCCTCAGAGACCACCAGGAGGACACCATGCCTGTCCCCTGCCTTCCCAGCAGCCTCAGAGACCACCTGGAGGACACCATGCCTGTCCCCATGCCTTCCCAGCAGCCTCAGAGACCACCAGGAGGACACCATGCCTGTCCCCTGCCTTCCCAGCAGCCTCAGAGACCACCAGGAGGACACCATGCCTGTCCCCCTGCCTTCCCAGCAGCCTCAGAGACCACCAGGAGGACACCATGCCTGTCCCCCTGCCTTCCCAGCAGCCTCAGAGGCCACCAGGAGGACACCATGCCTGTCCCCCTGCCTTCCCGGCAGCTTCAGAGACCACCAGGAGGACACCATGCCTGTCCCCCTGCCAGGGGCATAGCAATAGGGGGTGCAGAGGTAGCCACCGCATCGGGGCCCTTGGGCCAGAGGGGCCCCGAAGGGCCATCCCTCAACTACACTATTAGCTCTCTATTGGTCCTGTGCTCATAATAATCACTTCTATAGATACTTTGAATATTGGTAATCATTAACAAACTGTTCCCCATCCCCTTCTTGCACCTCACCTCGGGCTCTCCCCTCAGCGGTCCCCTCCAGCTTCAATCAGTGTCTGCAGAGCAGGCAGGAACACATTCCTCCATCCACCGCCGGAGCTTCCTCTCTCTAAGTGTCTGACACTACTTCCTGTTTAAACAGGAAGTAGCATGAAGCACTTAGAGATCGGAGCTCCGGGGTGGATGGAGGAATGTGTTCCTGCCCAATCTGCAGACACTGACTGATGCTGGAGGGAAGAACCCAAGGTGAGGGAGGGGGGACTGTCCCAGGGACGGATCTAGGGGGGGGCAGACGGGTCTCTTGCCCCAGGCGCAGTTTGTTGAATTCTTAAAAAGGTGCCAAAATGTGGATGGGGAATGGCAGTTTAGGCGCCAAAACCTGACCTTTAGGCATCAAAACCTGACCTTTAGGCGCCAAAACCTGGTGCTAGTAAAAAAGGGCGCACAGGGATAGTGGACAAAAAGGGCGCCGCCATAGACTGCAATGCAAAATATCGGCTATTCGGCGCCCGGCAGGAAAAAAGGGCGCCCGAGAAATAGCGGTTACAGGGATCGTGTTAACAAAGGTTTTCGTTTACAGAATAAGGTTTATAACAAATATCGTTTACAAGTTCGTTTTGAGTTTGTGTTATACTTATTTTTTCGTTTTTAAATTTCGCTTATATCAGTTTTTACCTAATTTTTCGTTTAAAAATTTCACTTACAAAAGTATAACAACTAAATTTTCGTTTACACTTCTTTGATCATTTAAAAATTTGTTTTCATATGTATGATGCGTAAATACCGTTTTCAACCTTATTGTATTAGAAATACATCGCTTTTGGTATTAACTTTGTTTTTACACTTATAATGCGTTGATTATAATTACTAAAATATCACTTTTAATATTACTGTTATTTTAAGATTTCTAATGCTTGTAAGGCTATCTATTGTATTTTATATATTTATATATACTTTTCTCTATTTATAATATTAATGTATACGTGATTTTAAGGCTATTTTAAAGCTATTTATTCTATTACAAATATATAAATTTTATTCATGTTATTTGGAGTGAAGTATTTTAAGGATTAAATATATTATTGTTTATATGTGTTTAGGGTGTTTGTGCGGTGGGGATGGTTAGGTTTAGGCAGTGGCGTAGCTAAGGAGCTGTAAGCCCCGATGCAAGTTTTACAATGGGGCCCCCCAAGCACTCTATACATAATAATTGATACGGTGCACCAAAACCTGCCAATGGCAACTACAGTGTCAGAGGTGCAAGAAGGGGATGGGGAGCAGCTTGTTACTGATTACCCCCAAGCACTCTATACATAGCAATCCCTGCCAATGGCAGCTACAGTGTCAGAGGTGCAAGAAGGGGATGGGAAGCAGCTTGTTACTGATTACCCCCAAGCACTCCATACATAGCAATCCCTGCCAATGGCAACTACAGTGTCAGAGGTGCAAGAAGGGGATGGGGAGCAGCTTGTTACTGATAACCCCCAAGCACTCTATACATAGCAATCCCTGCCAATGGCAACTACAGTGTCAGAGGAGCAAGAAGGGGATGGGGAACAGCTTGTTACTGATTACCCCCAAGCACTCTATACATAGCAATCCCTGCCAATGGCAACTACAGTGTCAGAGGTGCAAGAAGGGGAGGGGGAGGAGCGTGTTACTGATTACCCCCAAGCACTCTATACATAGCAATCCCTGCCAATGGCAACTACAGTGTCAGAGGTGCAAGAAGGGGATGTGGAACAGCTTGTTACTGATTACCCCCAAGCACTCTATACATAGCAATCCCTGCCAATGGCAACTACAGTGTCAGAGGTGCAAGAAGGGGATGGGGAACAGCTTGTTACTGATTACCCCCAAGCACTCTATACATAGCAATCCCTGCCAATGGCAACTACAGTGTCAGAGGTGCAAGAAGGGGATGGGGAGCAGCTTGTTACTGATTACCCCCAAGCACTCTATACATAG
The DNA here is from genome assembly GCF_040937935.1 of Hyperolius riggenbachi. Classification (NCBI taxonomy): domain Eukaryota; kingdom Metazoa; phylum Chordata; class Amphibia; order Anura; family Hyperoliidae; genus Hyperolius; species Hyperolius riggenbachi. The sequence goes on along the minus strand of NC_090648.1, from coordinate 517,580,305 downwards.
CAATCCCTGCCAATGGCAACTACAGTGTCAGAGGAGCAAGAAGGGGATGGGGAACAGCTTGTTACTGATTACCCCCAAGCACTCTATACATAGCAATCCCTGCCAATGGCAACTACAGTGTCAGAGGAGCAAGAAGAGGATGGGGAGCAGCTTGTTACTGATTACCCCCAAGCACTCTATACATAGCAATCCCTGCCAATGGCAACTACAGTGTCAGAGGTACAAGAAGGGGATGGGGAGCAGCTTGTTACTGATTACCCCCAAGCACTCTATACATAGCAATCCCTGCCAATGGCAACTACAGTGTCAGAGGAGCAAGAAGGGGATGGGGAACAGCTTGTTACTGATTACCCCCAAGCACTCTATACATAGCAATCCCTGCCAATGGCAACTACAGTGTCAGAGGAGCAAGAAGGGGATGGGGAGCAGTTTGTTAATAATTACCCCCAAGCACTCTATACATAGCAATCCCTGCCAATGGCAACTACAGTGTCAGAGGTGCAGGAAGGGGATGGGGAGCAGCTTGTTACTGATTACCCCCAAGCACTCTATACATAGCAATCCCTGCCAATGGCAGCTACAGTGTCAGAGGTGCAAGAAGGGGATGGGAAGCAGCTTGTTACTGATTACCCCCAAGCACTCTATACATAGCAATCCCTGCCAATGGCAACTACAGTGTCAGAGGAGCAAGAAGGGGATGGGGAACAGCTTGTTACTGATTACCCCCAAGCACTCTATACATAGCAATCCCTGCCAATGGCAACTACAGTGTCAGAGGTGCAAGAAGGGGAGGGGGAGGAGCGTGTTACTGATTACCCCCAAGCACTCTATACATAGCAATCCCTGCCAATGGCAACTACAGTGTCAGAGGTGCAAGAAGGGGATGTGGAACAGCTTGTTACTGATTACCCCCAAGCACTCTATACATAGCAATCCCTGCCAATGGCAACTACAGTGTCAGAGGTGCAAGAAGGGGATGGGGAACAGCTTGTTACTGATTACCCCCAAGCACTCTATACATAGCAATCCCTGCCAATGGCAACTACAGTGTCAGAGGTGCAAGAAGGGGATGGGGAGCAGCTTGTTACTGATTACCCCCAAGCACTCTATACATAGCAATCCCTGCCAATGGCAACTACAGTGTCAGAGGAGCAAGAAGGGGATGGGGAACAGCTTGTTACTGATTACCCCCAAGCACTCTATACATAGCAATCCCTGCCAATGGCAACTACAGTGTCAGAGGAGCAAGAAGAGGATGGGGAGCAGCTTGTTACTGATTACCCCCAAGCACTCTATACATAGCAATCCCTGCCAATGGCAACTACAGTGTCAGAGGTGCAAGAAGGGGATGGGGAGCAGCTTGTTACTGATTACCCCCAAGCACTCTATACATAGCAATCCCTGCCAATGGCAACTACAGTGTCAGAGGAGCAAGAAGGGGATGGGGAACAGCTTGTTACTGATTACCCCCAAGCACTCTATACATAGCAATCCCTGCCAATGGCAACTACAGTGTCAGAGGAGCAAGAAGGGGATGGGGAGCAGTTTGTTAATAATTACCCCCAAGCACTCTATACATAGCAATCCCTGCCAATGGCAACTACAGTGTCAGAGGTGCAGGAAGGGGATGGGGAACAGCTTGTTACTGATTACCCCCAAGCACTCTATACATAGCAATCCCTGCCAATGGCAACTACAGTGTCAGAGGTGCAGGAAGGGGATGGGGAACAGCTTGTTACTGATTACCCCCAAGCACTCTATACATAGCAATCCCTGCCAATGGCAACTACAGTGTCAGAGGTGCAAGAAGGGGATGGGGCACAGCTTGTTACTGATTACCCCCAAGCACTCTATACATAGCAATCCCTGCCAATGGCAACTACAGTGTCAGAGGTGCAAGAAGGGGATGGGGAGCAGCTTGTTACTGATTACCCCCAAGCACTCTATACATAGCAATACCTGCCAATGGCAACTACAGTGTCAGAGGTGCAAGAAGGGGGCGGGGAGCAGCTTGTTACTGATTACCCCCAAGCACTCTATACATAGCAATCCCTGCCAATGGCAACTACAGTGTCAGAGGTGCAAGAAGGGGATGGGGAGCAGCTTGTTACTAATTACCCCCAAGCACTCTATACATAGCAATCCCTGCCAATGGCAACTACAGTGTCAGAGGTGCAAGAAGGGGGTGGGGAGGAGCTTGTTACTGATTACCCCCAAGCACTCTATACATAGCAATACCTGCCAATGGCAACTACAGTGTCAGAGGTGCAAGAAGGGGATGGGGAGCAGCTTGTTACTGATTACATAGTTACATAGTTACATAGTTACATAGTTACTTTGGTTGAAAAAAGACATACGTCCATCGAGTTCAACCAGTACAAAGTACAACTCCAGCCTGCTCCCTCACATATCCCTGTTGATCCAGAGGAAGGCGAAAAAACCCTTACAAGGTAAAAATTCCTTCCCGACTCCAGATGGCAATCAGATAAAATCCCTGGATCAACATCATTGGCATTACCTAGTAATTGTAGCCATGGATGTCATTCAACGCAAGGAAAGCATCTAAGCCCCCTTTAAATGCAGGTATAGAGTTTGCCATAACGACTTCCTGTGGCAATGCATTCCACATCTTAATCACTCTTACTGTAAAGAACCCTTTCCTAAATAAATGGCTAAAACGTTTTTCCGCCATGCGCAGATCATGTCCTCTAGTCCTTTGAGAAGGCCTAGGGACAAAAAGCTCATCCGCTAAGCTATTATATTGCCCTCTGATGTATTTATACATGTTAATTAGATCTCCTCTAAGGCGTCTTTTCTCTAGACTAAATAAACCCAGTTTATCTAACCTTTCTTGGTAAGTGAGACCTTCCATCCCATGTATCAATTTTGTTGCTCGTCTCTGCACCTGCTCTAAAACTGCAATATCTTTTTTGTAATGTGGTGCCCAGAACTGAATTCCATATTCCAGATGTGGCCTTACTAGAGAGTTAAACAGGGGCAATATTATGCTAGCATCTCGAGTTTTTATTTCCCTTTTAATGCATCCCAAAATTTTGTTAGCTTTAGCTGCAGCGGCTTGGCATTGAGTACGATTATTTAACTTGTTGTCGATGAGTACTCCTAAGTCCTTCTCCAAGTTTGATGTCCCCAACTGTATCCCATTTATTTTGTATGGTGTTAGACCATTGGTACGACCAAAATGCATGACTTTACATTTGTCAACATTGAATTTCATCTGCCATGTATGTGCCCATATAGCCATCCTATCCAGATCCTGTTGCAATATAACACTATCTTCCTTAGAGTTGATGATTCTGCACAATTTTGTATCCTCTGCAAAAATAGCAACATTGCTCACTACTGTATCCACTAGGTCATTAATAAATAAATTGAAGAGCACTGGACCCAGTACAGACCCCTGTGGGACCCCACTGCTAACAGTCTCCCATTTTGAGTATGATCCATTGACCACAACTCTTTGTTTTCTGTCCATTAGCCAGTTCCCTATCCAAGCACACAGACTCTTCCCCAGTCCTTGCATCCTCAACTTTTGCACCAGACTTCTGTGGGGAACAGTGTCGAAGGCCTTTGCAAAGTCCAAGTATATCACATCTACAGCATTCCCAATATCCATATTAGCATTCACTACCTCATAAAAGCTGAGCATGTTAGTCAAACAGGACCTGTCTTTAATAAACCCATGTTGATGCTGAGAAATAAGATTATTTTCTATTATGAAGTCATGTATAGTATCTCTTAGTAACCCCTCAAATAGTTTGCATACAACTGATGTTAAGCTTACAGGTCTATAATTTCCTGGATCTGATTTTTTGCCCTTCTTAAATAATGGGAAAACGTGGGCTGTACGCCAATCCACTGGGACTCTGCCAGTTGCAAGAGAGTCACAAAAAATAAGATAAAGGGGTTTATCTATAACTGAACTTAATTCCCTTAGGACCCGAGGATGCATGCCATCCGGGCCAGGTGCCTTGTCTATTTTTAATTTATTTAGTCTTGCCTTTACTTCTTCCTGCGTTAAGTATTTAATATTACAGTTAGAAGATTGAGACTCTTCCGCCTCTGTAATTTGCAACAGTGCTGTTCCCTTTGTGAAGACAGAAGCAAAGAAAGCATTTAATAACTCTGCCTTACCTTGGTCATCCACCATTGAGTTTCCACCTTCATCCTTTAGGAGTCCTATACAGTCAACCTTTCTTTTTTTAGAGTTGATGTACTTGTAAAACTTTTTTGGGTTAGATTTGATATCCCTAGCGATTTGATTTTCAGCTTCGATCTTTGCCAGCCTAATTTCTTTTTTACAATTTTTATTGCACTCCTTGTAATTGCTGAGTGCAGCCTCGGACCCCTCCTGTTTTAGGACCTTATAGGCATTCTTTTTCCTCTTCATTTTATCTCTAACCTTTCTATTCATCCATAGAGGCCTTTTTTTATTCCTAGACATTTTGTTTCCATATGGGATATACATACTACAATATTGATTGAGAATACGTTTAAAAGCTTGCCATTTCCCTTCAGTGTCGTCCCCTTGTAGTACATTATCCCAGTTCACCAAACTTAGTGCCTGCCTAATTTGATTGAACTTTGCTTTTCTAAAATTCATAGTTTTAGTGGTCCCGCTGCCCCGTGGCCTATCAGTCACCAGATCAAACGTTATCATGTTGTGATCACTATTTCCCAAATGTTCTTGAACCTGCACATTTGTTACATTATCTGGTCTATTCGAAATGATCAGATCCAGTAACGCATTCCCCCTTGTTGGTTCCGTTACCATTTGAGTCAAGTAATTGTCCTGTAGTGCTGCCAGAAATCTGCTGCTTTTACCAGAATGGGTAGCCTCAATACCCCAGTCAATGTCTGGAAAGTTGAAGTCGCCCATAACTATGACCTCATTTTTACTTGCCGCTTTTTCAATTTGCTGTAGTAATTGCAGTTCTGCAGCTTCATTAATATGAGGTGGTCTGTAGCATTACCTCCAAGCACTCTATACATAGCAATACCTGCCAATGGCAACTACAGTGTCAGAGGAGCAAGAAGGGGATGGGGAGCAGCTTGTTACTGATTACCCCCCAAGCACTCTATACATAGCAATCCCTGCCAATGGCAACTACAGTGTCAGAGGTGCAGGAAGGGGATGGGGAACAGCTTGTTACTGATTACCCCCAAGCACTCTATACATAGCAATCCCTGCCAATGGCAACTACAGTGTCAGAGGTGTAAGAAGGGGGTGGGGAACAGTTTGTTAATGATTACCCCCAAGCACTCTATACATAGCAATCCCTGCCAATGGCAACCACAGTGTCAGAGGTACAAGAAGGGGGTGGGGAGCAGCTTGTTACTGATTACCCCCAAGCACTCTATACACAGCAATCCCTGCCAATGGCAACTACAGTGTCAGAGGAGCAAGAAGGGGATGGGGAGCAGCTTGTTACTGATTACCCCCAAGCACTCTATACATAGCAATCCCTGCCAATGGCAACTACAGTGTCAGAGGTGCAAGAAGGGGGTGGGGAGGAGCTTGTTACTGATTACCCCCAAGCACTCTATACATAGCAATACCTGCCAATGGCAACTACAGTGTCAGAGGTGCAAGAAGGGGATGGGGAGCAGCTTGTTACTGATTACCTCCAAGCACTCTATACATAGCAATACCTGCCAATGGCAACTACAGTGTCAGAGGAGCAAGAAGGGGATGGGGAGCAGCTTGTTACTGATTACCCCCCAAGCACTCTATACACAGCAATCCCTGCCAATGGCAACTACAGTGTCAGAGGAGCAAGAAGGGGATGGGGAACAGCTTGTTACTGATTACCCCCAAGCACTCTATACACAGCAATCCCTGCCAATGGCAACTACAGTGTCAGAGGTGCAAGTAGGGGATGGGGAGCAGCTTGTTACTGATTACCCCCAAGCACTCTATACATAGCAATCCCTGCCAATGGCAACTACAGTGTCAGAGGTACAAGAAGGGGATGGGGAGCAGCTTGTTACTGATTACCCCCAAGCACTCTATACATAGCAATCCCTGCCAATGGCAACTACAGTGTCAGAGGTGCAAGAAGGGGATGGGGAGCAGCTTGTTACTGATTACCCCCCAGCACTCTATACATAGCAATCCCTGCCAATGGCAACTACAGTGTCAGAGGTGCAAGAAGGGGATGTGGAACAGCTTGTTACTGATTACCCCCAAGCACTCTATACATAGCAATCCCTGCCAATGGCAACTACAGTGTCAGAGGTGCAAGAAGGGGATGGGGAACAGCTTGTTACTGATTACCCCCAAGCACTCTATACATAGCAATCCCTGCCAATGGCAACTACAGTGTCAGAGGTGCAAGAAGGGGATGGGGAGCAGCTTGTTACTGATTACCCCCAAGCACTCTATACATAGCAATCCCTGCCAATGGCAACTACAGTGTCAGAGGAGCAAGAAGGGGATGGGGAACAGCTTGTTACTGATTACCCCCAAGCACTCTATACATAGCAATCCCTGCCAATGGCAACTACAGTGTCAGAGGAGCAAGAAGAGGATAGGGAGCAGCTTGTTACTGATTACCCCCAAGCACTCTATACATAGCAATCCCTGCCAATGGCAACTACAGTGTCAGAGGTGCAAGAAGGGGATGGGGAGCAGCTTGTTACTGATTACCCCCAAGCACTCTATACATAGCAATCCCTGCCAATGGCAACTACAGTGTCAGAGGAGCAAGAAGGGGATGGGGAACAGCTTGTTACTGATTACCCCCAAGCACTCTATACATAGCAATCCCTGCCAATGGCAACTACAGTGTCAGAGGAGCAAGAAGGGGATGGGGAGCAGTTTGTTAATAATTACCCCCAAGCACTCTATACATAGCAATCCCTGCCAATGGCAACTACAGTGTCAGAGGTGCAGGAAGGGGATGGGGAACAGCTTGTTACTGATTACCCCCAAGCACTCTATACATAGCAATCCCTGCCAATGGCAACTACAGTGTCAGAGGTGCAGGAAGGGGATGGGGAACAGCTTGTTACTGATTACCCCCAAGCACTCTATACATAGCAATCCCTGCCAATGGCAACTACAGTGTCAGAGGTGCAAGAAGGGGATGGGGCACAGCTTGTTACTGATTACCCCCAAGCACTCTATACATAGCAATCCCTGCCAATGGCAACTACAGTGTCAGAGGTGCAAGAAGGGGATGGGGAGCAGCTTGTTACTGATTACCCCCAAGCACTCTATACATAGCAATACCTGCCAATGGCAACTACAGTGTCAGAGGTGCAAGAAGGGGGTGGGGAGGAGCTTGTTACTGATTACCCCCAAGCACTCTATACATAGCAATACCTGCCAATGGCAACTACAGTGTCAGAGGTGCAAGAAGGGGATGGGGAGCAGCTTGTTACTGATTACCTCCAAGCACTCTATACATAGCAATACCTGCCAATGGCAACTACAGTGTCAGAGGAGCAAGAAGGGGATGGGGAGCAGCTTGTTACTGATTACCCCCCAAGCACTCTATACATAGCAATCCCTGCCAATGGCAACTACAGTGTCAGAGGTGCAGGAAGGGGATGGGGAACAGCTTGTTACTGATTACCCCCAAGCACTCTATACATAGCAATCCCTGCCAATGGCAACTACAGTGTCAGAGGTGTAAGAAGGGGGTGGGGAACAGTTTGTTAATGATTACCCCCAAGCACTCTATACATAGCAATCCCTGCCAATGGCAACCACAGTGTCAGAGGTACAAGAAGGGGGTGGGGAGCAGCTTGTTACTGATTACCCCCAAGCACTCTATACACAGCAATCCCTGCCAATGGCAACTACAGTGTCAGAGGAGCAAGAAGGGGATGGGGAGCAGCTTGTTACTGATTACCCCCAAGCACTCTATACATAGCAATCCCTGCCAATGGCAACTACAGTGTCAGAGGTGCAAGAAGGGGGTGGGGAGGAGCTTGTTACTGATTACCCCCAAGCACTCTATACATAGCAATACCTGCCAATGGCAACTACAGTGTCAGAGGTGCAAGAAGGGGATGGGGAGCAGCTTGTTACTGATTACCTCCAAGCACTCTATACATAGCAATACCTGCCAATGGCAACTACAGTGTCAGAGGAGCAAGAAGGGGATGGGGAGCAGCTTGTTACTGATTACCCCCCAAGCACTCTATACACAGCAATCCCTGCCAATGGCAACTACAGTGTCAGAGGAGCAAGAAGGGGATGGGGAACAGCTTGTTACTGATTACCCCCAAGCACTCTATACACAGCAATCCCTGCCAATGGCAACTACAGTGTCAGAGGTGCAAGAAGGGGATGGGGAGCAGCTTGTTACTGATTACCCCCAAGCACTCTATACATAGCAATCCCTGCCAATGGCAACTACAGTGTCAGAGGTACAAGAAGGGGATGGGGAGCAGCTTGTTACTGATTACCCCCAAGCACTCTATACATAGCAATCCCTGCCAATGGCAGCTACAGTGTCAGAGGTGCAAGAAGGGGATGGGAAGCAGCTTGTTACTGATTACCCCCAAGCACTCTATACATAATAATTGATACGGTGCACCAAAACCTGCCAATGGCAACTACAGTGTCAGAGGTGCAAGAAGGGGATGGGGAGCAGCTTGTTACTGATTACCCCCAAGCACTCTATACATAGCAATCCCTGCCAATGGCAGCTACAGTGTCAGAGGTGCAAGAAGGGGATGGGAAGCAGCTTGTTACTGATTACCCCCAAGCACTCTATACATAGCAATCCCTGCCAATGGCAACTACAGTGTCAGAGGTGCAAGAAGGGGATGGGGAGCAGCTTGTTACTGATTACCCCCAAGCACTCTATACATAGCAATCCCTGCCAATGGCAACTACAGTGTCAGAGGAGCAAGAAGGGGATGGGGAACAGCTTGTTACTGATTACCCCCAAGCACTCTATACATAGCAATCCCTGCCAATGGCAACTACAGTGTCAGAGGTGCAAGAAGGGGAGGGGGAGGAGCGTGTTACTGATTACCCCCAAGCACTCTATACATAGCAATCCCTGCCAATGGCAACTACAGTGTCAGAGGTGCAAGAAGGGGATGTGGAACAGCTTGTTACTGATTACCCCCAAGCACTCTATACATAGCAATCCCTGCCAATGGCAACTACAGTGTCAGAGGTGCAAGAAGGGGATGGGGAACAGCTTGTTACTGATTACCCCCAAGCACTCTATACATAGCAATCCCTGCCAATGGCAACTACAGTGTCAGAGGTGCAAGAAGGGGATGGGGAGCAGCTTGTTACTGATTACCCCCAAGCACTCTATACATAGCAATCCCTGCCAATGGCAACTACAGTGTCAGAGGAGCAAGAAGGGGATGGGGAACAGCTTGTTACTGATTACCCCCAAGCACTCTATACATAGCAATCCCTGCCAATGGCAACTACAGTGTCAGAGGAGCAAGAAGAGGATGGGGAGCAGCTTGTTACTGATTACCCCCAAGCACTCTATACATAGCAATCCCTGCCAATGGCAACTACAGTGTCAGAGGTGCAAGAAGGGGATGGGGAGCAGCTTGTTACTGATTACCCCCAAGCACTCTATACATAGCAATCCCTGCCAATGGCAACTACAGTGTCAGAGGAGCAAGAAGGGGATGGGGAACAGCTTGTTACTGATTACCCCCAAGCACTCTATACATAGCAATCCCTGCCAATGGCAACTACAGTGTCAGAGGAGCAAGAAGGGGATGGGGAGCAGTTTGTTAATAATTACCCCCAAGCACTCTATACATAGCAATCCCTGCCAATGGCAACTACAGTGTCAGAGGTGCAGGAAGGGGATGGGGAACAGCTTGTTACTGATTACCCCCAAGCACTCTATACATAGCAATCCCTGCCAATGGCAACTACAGTGTCAGAGGTGCAGGAAGGGGATGGGGAACAGCTTGTTACTGATTACCCCCAAGCACTCTATACATAGCAATCCCTGCCAATGGCAACTACAGTGTCAGAGGTGCAAGAAGGGGATGGGGCACAGCTTGTTACTGATTACCCCCAAGCACTCTATACATAGCAATCCCTGCCAATGGCAACTACAGTGTCAGAGGTGCAAGAAGGGGATGGGGAGCAGCTTGTTACTGATTACCCCCAAGCACTCTATACATAGCAATACCTGCCAATGGCAACTACAGTGTCAGAGGTGCAAGAAGGGGGCGGGGAGCAGCTTGTTACTGATTACCCCCAAGCACTCTATACATAGCAATCCCTGCCAATGGCAACTACAGTGTCAGAGGTGCAAGAAGGGGATGGGGAGCAGCTTGTTACTAATTACCCCCAAGCACTCTATACATAGCAATCCCTGCCAATGGCAACTACAGTGTCAGAGGTGAAAGAAGGGGGTGGGGAGGAGCTTGTTACTGATTACCCCCAAGCACTCTATACATAGCAATACCTGCCAATGGCAACTACAGTGTCAGAGGTGCAAGAAGGGGATGGGGAGCAGCTTGTTACTGATTACCTCCAAGCACTCTATACATAGCAATACCTGCCAATGGCAACTACAGTGTCAGAGGAGCAAGAAGGGGATGGGGAGCAGCTTGTTACTGATTACCCCCCAAGCACTCTATACATAGCAATCCCTGCCAATGGCAACTACAGTGTCAGAGGTGCAGGAAGGGGATGGGGAACAGCTTGTTACTGATTACCCCCAAGCACTCTATACATAGCAATCCCTGCCAATGGCAACTACAGTGTCAGAGGTGTAAGAAGGGGGTGGGGAACAGTTTGTTAATGATTACCCCCAAGCACTCTATACATAGCAATCCCTGCCAATGGCAACCACAGTGTCAGAGGTACAAGAAGGGGGTGGGGAGCAGCTTGTTACTGATTACCCCCAAGCACTCTATACACAGCAATCCCTGCCAATGGCAACTACAGTGTCAGAGGAGCAAGAAGGGGATGGGGAGCAGCTTGTTACTGATTACCCCCAAGCACTCTATACATAGCAATCCCTGCCAATGGCAACTACAGTGTCAGAGGTGCAAGAAGGGGGTGGGGAGGAGCTTGTTACTGATTACCCCCAAGCACTCTATACATAGCAATACCTGCCAATGGCAACTACAGTGTCAGAGGTGCAAGAAGGGGATGGGGAGCAGCTTGTTACTGATTACCTCCAAGCACTCTATACATAGCAATACCTGCCAATGGCAACTACAGTGTCAGAGGAGCAAGAAGGGGATGGGGAGCAGCTTGTTACTGATTACCCCCCAAGCACTCTATACACAGCAATCCCTGCCAATGGCAACTACAGTGTCAGAGGAGCAAGAAGGGGATGGGGAACAGCTTGTTACTGATTACCCCCAAGCACTCTATACACAGCAATCCCTGCCAATGGCAACTACAGTGTCAGAGGTGCAAGAAGGGGATGGGGAGCAGCTTGTTACTGATTACCCCCAAGCACTCTATACATAGCAATCCCTGCCAATGGCAACTACAGTGTCAGAGGTACAAGAAGGGGATGGGGAGCAGCTTGTTACTGATTACCCCCAAGCACTCTATACATAGCAATCCCTGCCAATGGCAACTACAGTGTCAGAGGTGCAAGAAGGGGATGGGGAGCAGCTTGTTACTGATTACCCCCCAGCACTCTATACATAGCAATCCCTGCCAATGGCAACTACAGTGTCAGAGGTGCAAGAAGGGGATGGGGAGCAGCTTGTTACTGATTACCCCCAAGCACTCTATACATAGCAATCCCTGCCAATGACAACTACAGTGTCAGAGGTGCAAGAAGGGGATGGGGAGCAGCTTGTTACTGATTACCCCCAAGCACTCTATACATAGCAATCCCTGCCAATGGCAACTACAGTGTCAGAGGTGCAGGAAGGGGATGGGGAACAGCTTGTTACTGATTACCCCCAAGCACTCTATACATAGCAATCCCTGCCAATGGCAACTACAGTGTCAGAGGTGCAAGAAGGGGATGGAGAGCAGCATGTTACTGATTACCCCCAAGCACTCTATACACAGCAATCCCTGCCAATGGCAACTACAGTGTCAGAGGTGCAAGAAGGGGATGGGGAGCAGCTTGTTACTGATTACCCCCAAGCACTCTATACATAGCAATCCCTGCCAATGACAACTACAGTGTCAGAGGTGCAAGAAGGGGATGGGGAGCAGCTTGTTACTGATTACCCCCAAGCACTCTATACATAGCAATCCCTGCCAATGGCAACTACAGTGTCAGAGGAGCAAGAAGGGGATGGGGAACAGCTTGTTACTGATTACCCCCAAGCACTCTATACATAGCAATCCCTGCCAATGGCAACTACAGTGTCAGAGGTGCAAGAAGGGGGATGGGGAGCAGCTTGTTACTGATTACCCCCAAGCACTCTATACATAGCAATCCCTGCCAATGGCAACTACAGTGTCAGAGGTGCAAGAAGGGGATGGGGAGCAGCGTGTTACTGATTACCCCCAAGCACTCTATACACAGCAATCCCTGCCAATGGCAACTACAGTGTCAGAGGTGTAAGAAGGGGATGGGGGGCAGCTTGTTACTGATTACCCCCAAGCACTCTATACATAGCAATCCCTGCCAATGGCAACTACAGTGTCAGAGGTGCAAGAAGAGGATGGGGGGCAGCTTGTTACTGATTACCCCCAAGCACTCTATACATAGCAATCCCTGCCAATGGCATCTACAGTGTCAGAGGTGCAAGAAGGGGATGGGGGGCAGCTTGTTACTGATTACCCCCAAGCACTCTATACATAGCAATCCCTGCCAATGGCAACTACAGTGTCAGAGGTGCAAGAAGGGGATGGGGAGCAGCGTGTTACTGATTACCCCCAAGCACTCTATACACAGCAATCCCTGCCAATGGCAGCTACAGTGTCAGAGGTGCAAGAAGGGGATGGAGAGCAGCATGTTACTGATTACCCCCAAGCACTCTGTACATAGCAGTCCCTGCCAATGGCAACTACAGTGTCAGAGGTGCAAGAAGGGGATGGGGAGCAGCTTGTTACTGATTACCCCCAAGCACTCTATACATAGCAATCCCTGCCAATGGCAACTACAGTGTCAGAGGGGCAAGAAGGGGATGGGGAACAGCTTGTTACTGATTACCCCCAAGCACTCTATACATAGCAATCCCTGCCAATGACAACTACAGTGTCAGAGGTGCAAGAAGGGGATGGGGAGCAGCTTGTTACTGATTACCCCCAAGCACTCTATACATAGCAATCCCTGCCAATGGCAACTACAGTGTCAGAGGTGCAGGAAGGGGATGGGGAACAGCTTGTTACTGATTACCCCCAAGCACTCTATACATAGCAATCCCTGCCAATGGCAACTACAGTGTCAGAGGTGCAAGAAGGGGATGGAGAGCAGCATGTTACTGATTACCCCCAAGCACTCTATACACAGCAATCCCTGCCAATGGCAACTACAGTGTCAGAGGTGCAAGAAGGGGATGGGGAGCAGCTTGTTACTGATTACCCCCAAGCACTCTATACATAGCAATCCCTGCCAATGACAACTACAGTGTCAGAGGTGCAAGAAGGGGATGGGGAGCAGCTTGTTACTGATTACCCCCAAGCACTCTATACATAGCAATCCCTGCCAATGGCAACTACAGTGTCAGAGGAGCAAGAAGGGGATGGGGAACAGCTTGTTACTGATTACCCCCAAGCACTCTATACATAGCAATCCCTGCCAATGGCAACTACAGTGTCAGAGGTGCAAGAAGGGGGATGGGGAGCAGCTTGTTACTGATTACCCCCAAGCACTCTATACATAGCAATCCCTGCCAATGGCAACTACAGTGTCAGAGGTGCAAGAAGGGGATGGGGAGCAGCGTGTTACTGATTACCCCCAAGCACTCTATACACAGCAATCCCTGCCAATGGCAACTACAGTGTCAGAGGTGTAAGAAGGGGATGGGGGGCAGCTTGTTACTGATTACCCCCAAGCACTCTATACATAGCAATCCCTGCCAATGGCAACTACAGTGTCAGAGGTGCAAGAAGAGGATGGGGGGCAGCTTGTTACTGATTACCCCCAAGCACTCTATACATAGCAATCCCTGCCAATGGCATCTACAGTGTCAGAGGTGCAAGAAGGGGATGGGGGGCAGCTTGTTACTGATTACCCCCAAGCACTCTATACATAGCAATCCCTGCCAATGGCAACTACAGTGTCAGAGGTGCAAGAAGGGGATGGGGAGCAGCGTGTTACTGATTACCCCCAAGCACTCTATACACAGCAATCCCTGCCAATGGCAGCTACAGTGTCAGAGGTGCAAGAAGGGGATGGAGAGCAGCATGTTACTGATTACCCCCAAGCACTCTGTACATAGCAGTCCCTGCCAATGGCAACTACAGTGTCAGAGGTGCAAGAAGGGGATGGGGAGCAGCTTGTTACTGATTACCCCCAAGCACTCTATACATAGCAATCCCTGCCAATGGCAACTACAGTGTCAGAGGGGCAAGAAGGGGATGGGGAACAGCTTGTTACTGATTACCCCCAAGCACTCTATACATAGCAATCCCTGCCAATGGCAACTACAGTGTCAGAGGTGCAGGAAGCGGATGGGGAACAGCTTGTTACTGATTACCCCCAAGCACTCTATACACAGCAATCCCTGCCAATGGCAACTACAGTGTCAGAGGTGCAAGAAGGGGATGGGGAGCAGCTTGTTACTGATTACCCCCAAGCACTCTATACATAGCAATCCCTGCCAATGGCAACTACAGTGTCAGTGGTGCAAGAAGGGGATGGGGAGCAGCTTGTTACTGATTACCCCCAAGCACTCTATACATAGCAATCCCTGCCAATGGCAACTACAGTGTCAGAGGTGCAAGAAGGGGGCGGGGAACAGCTTGTTACTGATTACCCCCAAGCACTCTATACATAGCAATCCCTGCCAATGGCAACTACAGTGTCAGAGGAGCAAGAAGGGGATGGGGAACAGCTTGTTACTGATTACCCCCAAGCACTCTATACATAGCAATCCCTGCCAATGGCAACTACAGTGTCAGAGGTACAAGAAGGGGATGGGGAGCAGCTTGTTACTAATTACCCCCAAGCACTCTATACATAGCAATCCCTGCCAATGGCAACTACAGTGTCAGAGGTGCAAGAAGGGGATGGGGAGCAGCTTGTTACTGATTACCCCCAAGCACTCTATACATAGCAATCCCTGCCAATGGCAACTACAGTGTCAGAGGTGCAAGAAGGGGATGGGGAGCAGCTTGTTACTGATTACCCCCCAAGCACTCTATACACAGCAATCCCTGCCAATGGCAACTACAGTGTCAGAGGCACAAGAAGGGGATGGGGAGCAGCTTGTTACTGATTACCCCCCAAGCACTCTATACATAGCAATCCCTGCCAATGGCAACTACAGTGTCAGAGGAGCAAGAAGGGGATGGGGAGTAGTGATGGGCGAACAGTGTTCGCCACTGTTCGGGTTCTGCAGAACATCACCCTGTTCGGGTGATGTTCGAGTTCGGCCGAACACCTGACGGTGCTCGGCCAAACCGTTCGGCCACATGGCCGAACTAAGAGCGCATGGCCGAACGTTCCCCGAACGTTCGGCTAGCGCTGTGATTGGCCGAACGGGTCACGTGGTTCGGGCCCGAACGCGCTCTGATTGGCCGAACGGTCACGTGGTTCGGGTAAATAAATACCCGAACCACGTCATATCTCCGCCATTTCTCTGTGGGTTTAGCTTTGGGTAGGCAGGCAGGGTAGTTCGCTCTCCAGCCACGCTAGCCAGGGTCCCCCCCAGTCATTGTGTGTCGCTGCTGGGAACAGTAGTACACCGCTCGCTCAGCCACACTATATAGCATTCTGTTTACTGCCACTCTGTGTACCTCGCTCAGCCACACTATATAGCATTCTGTTTACTGTTCTGTGTCTGCTGGGAATAGTAGTACACCGCTCGCTCAGCCACACTATATAGCATTCTGTTCACTGTTCTGTGTCTGCTGGGAATAGTGGTACACCGCTCGCTCAGCCACACTATATAGCATTCTGTTTACTGTTCTGTGTCTGCTGGGAATAGTGGTACACCGCTCGTTCAGCCACACTATATAGCATTCTGTTTACTGTTCTGTGTCTGCTGGGAATAGTGGTACACCGCTCGCTCACCCACACTATATAGCATTGTGTTTACTGTTCTGTGTCTGCTGGGAATAGTAGTACACCGCTCGCTCAGCCACACTATATAGCATTGTGTGTACTGCCACTCTGTGTACACGGCTCAGCCTGACTATATAGCATTGTGTGTACTGCCACTGTGCACCTCGCTCAGCCACGCTATATATAGCATTGTGTTTACTGCCACTCTGTGTACACCGCTCAGCCAGACTACATAGCATTGTGTGTACTGCCACTCTGTGTACACCGCTCAGCCAGACTCTATAGCATTGTGTGTACTGCCACTCTGTGTACACCGCTCAGCCAGACTATATAGCATTGTGTGTACTGCCACTCTGTGTACACCGCTCAGCCAGACTATATACCATTGTTTACTGACACTCTGTGTACACCGCTCAGCCAGACTATATACCATTGTTTACTGACACTCTGTGTACACCGCTCAGCCAGACTATATACCATTGTTTACTGACACTCTGTGTACACCGCTCAGCCAGACTATATACCATTGTTTACTGACACTCGGTGTACACCGCTCAGCCAGACTATATACCATTGTTTACTGACACTCTGTGTACACCGCTCAGCCAGACTATATACCATTGTTTACTGACACTCTGTGTACACCGCTCAGCCAGACTATATACCATTGTTTACTGACACTCTGTGTACACCGCTCAGCCAGACTATATACCATTGTTTACTGACACTCTGTGTACACCGCTCAGCCAGACTATATACCATTGTTTACTGACACTCTGTGTACACCGCTCAGCCAGACTATATACCATTGTTTACTGACACTCGGTGTACACCGCTCAGCCAGACTATATACCATTGTTTACTGACACTCTGTGTACACCGCTCAGCCAGACTATATACCATTGTTTACTGACACTCTGTGTACACCGCTCAGCCAGACTATATACCATTGTTTACTGACACTCTGTGTACACCGCTCAGCCAGACTATATACCATTGTTTACTGCCACTCTGTGTACATGGCTCAGCCAGACTATATAGCATTGTGTGTACTGCCACTCTGTGTACACCGCTCAGCCAGACTATATAGCATTGTTCACTGCCACTCTGTGTACACGGCTCAGCCAGACTATATAGCATTGCGTACTCTGCCAGTCAGTGTGTATATTGCTGGGATCAGTAATACTCCACTCACCGTCAACCACTATATGAGCTCACCATGAGTTCCTCAGAGACCTCCGCTGTGAGCAGCACTCCCAACAACAGCAACAGCCAACGCCCCACGCAAGCTATAACATCCACCCCAGCAGCCAGTGGTCAGCAGCAGCCCTCCCCGGAGGAGAACGTTGTGTCCATCGGTCCGGCGCCAGAGCGATTAATGAGGGCTGCCATTGAGGGGATGATGGGGCCTGATGTGGAGGAGGAGGTCGGGCTCAGGCCAGCATCCCAAGTTAATGTTGAGGACGATGAGGGGTCTGTGACTGTGTCTGGGGATGTTGGGGTGGCAGAGGTGGTGGGTGGGTCAGACTCAGGAGAAGAGTTGTATGATGAGGATGATGATCGGGACCATCTGTATGTGCCTCAGAGTCCGACCCCGGAAAACATGTTGTATCGTGTGTTTAGGTACTAAAATCTGCGTTCCCAGTAGTGTTGGGCGAACAGTGTTCGCCACTGTTCGGGTGCTGCAGAACATCACCCCGTTCGGGGTGACTATATAGCAGACTATATAGCATTGTGTTTACTGCCACTCTGTGTACACGGCTCAGCCACACTATATAGCATTGTGTTTACTGCCACTCTTTGTCTGCTGGGAACAGTAGTACACCGCTCACCCGCCACTGTATAGCATTGTGCTCTGTGTCGCTGCTGGCAATAGTGGTACACCGCTCACCCACCACTGTATAGCATTTCTGTACTGCCACTGTACTGCTGCCAGTCAGCGTGTACTGTAAGGATAAGTGAAATGAGGAAGAAATCCGGTGAAAGAGGGAGGGGCAAGGGAAGAGGTGTTTCCCCTGACGGTTGTGCTGGGGAGCTGTACTCCACGGCGGCGGCCCCCCACAATGACATATGACGAGTTTGAGGAGATGGAAGAGGAGGGTATGGACAATGTGGACATAGACCCAGATTTTGTTTGTGAACGAGAACATCGCCGTCGTAGCAGCAGCACAGATGAGTCTGTTGAAGAACCCACTGCTGCACGAGTTCGCCTTGTGCCACAAGGTAGGCGGCGCGCAATTTCAGGCACCACAAGCGTGGAAGTTCAAGTGAGAGGCAAAAGAGGCGCAAACAGAAATCGCCAGCAAGGCAGGTGCTCCAAATTCTGGGCTTTCTTTGAAGACTGCACTGAGGATGTTACCATGGCGATTTGCAAGGTGTGCAAGACCCGCCTGAGCAGGGGGAAAAGTATTAACAACCTCTCCACCACCAGCATGAGCCGCCACATGCTATCCAAACATCCCACTCTGTGGGCAAACGCGGCAGGACAGGGTACCACCAGCAACACTGCCTCCCTTGGGTTCACCAGACTCACCACCAGACCCGCCTCAGCAGCAGCAGTAGCCCAGCCATTGCGTGGTTCAAAACATTCCAAAAAATCAGATGACGCTGACACTGTCACTTTCCGGAGTAGTGCTCTTGAGGTCTCCCAGTGTTCATCAAACACAACAACCAACAGCCCTTCGTTGTGCAGCCCTACGGTTCAGTTGTCTGTCTCGGAGATGTTTGAGCGCAAGAGGAAATTGCCAGCAAATGACCCCCGGGCCGTGGCAGTAAGAGCCAGCATAGCCAAGCTTCTGGCCTGCGAAATGCTGCCATATCGAGTGGTGGAGACAAACAGCTTCAAGGGCATGATGTCAGTGGCCATCCCACGTTACGTGGTTCCCAGCCGCTACCACTTTGCGCGCTCTGCAGTGCCTGAGTTGCATGAGCACGTGGTCAGCAAAATAACCCGAAGCTTGAAGAATGCCGTTGCCTGCAAGGTTCACGTATCCGCCTCTCCACAGAAAATGCAGACCGTCTGACTCAAATTAAAATGAATCAATCCTGGATTGGAAATGACTACGCAACACTCCAGGACCCCAACCAAGTAACATGACCAATGAACATCTGGGATGGTTTAGCGTTTCCGGTCCCTGTTTATTGAACCTCTCATCTGTATTACATTTATGACTGCATGGCGGCAAAAAGCATTGCTGCTATATCCGCACGCTTTTTGTCCTCATGCAAGGCCTGGGTTGTTGTGTCTCAAAAAGCATGGCCTTCTCCTCCTGCGCCTGCTCCTGTTCCATCACGTGTGCTGCTGCTGCTGGGTTAGCGTTTCCGGTCCCTGTTTATGGAACCTCTCATCTGTATTACATTTATGACTGCATGGCGGCAAAAAGCATTGCTATATCCGCACGCTTTTTGTCCTCATGCAAGGCCTGGGTTGCGTCTCAAAAAGCGTGGCCTTCTCCTCCTGCGCCTCCTCCTGTTCCATCACGTGTGCTCTGTGCTGCTGCTGCTGCTGGGTTAGCGTTACCGGTCCCTGTTTATTGAACCTCTCATCTGTATTACATTTATGACTGCATGGCGGCAAAAAGCATTGCTATATCCGCACGCTTCTTGTCCTCATGCAAGGCCTGGGTTGTTGTGTCTCAAAGCGTAGCCTTCTCCTCCTGCGCCTCCTCCTGTTCCATCATGTGTGCTCTGTGCTGCTGCTGCTGCTGCTGGGTTAGCGTTACCGGTCCCTGTTTATTGAACCTCTTATCTTTATTACATTTATGACTGCATGGCGGTAAAAAGCATGCTATCTGCACGCTTCTTGTCCTCATGCAAGGCCTGGGTTGTTGTGTCTCAAAGCGTGGCCTTCTCCTCCTGCGCCTCCTCCTGTTCCGTCACGTGTGCTCTGTGCTGCTGCTGCTGCTGGGTTAGCGTTACCGGTCCCTGTTTATTGAGCCTCTTCTCTTTATTACATTTATGACTGCATGGCGGCAAAAAGCATTGCTGCTATATCCGCACGCTTCTTGTCCTCATGCAAGGCCTGGGTTGTTGTGTCTCAAAAAGCGTGGCCTTCTCCTCCTGCGCCTCCTCCTGTTCCATCACGTGTGCTGCTGCTGCTGCTGGGTTAGCGTTACCGGTCCCTGTTTATTGAACCTCTTATCTTTATTACATTTATGACTGCATGGCGGTAAAAAGCATGCTATCCGCACGCTTCTTGTCCTCATGCAAGGCCTGGGTTGTTGTGTCTCAAAAAGCGTGGCCTTCTCCTCCTGCGCCTCCTCCTGTTCCATCACGTGTGCTGCTGCTGCTGCTGGGTTAGCGTTACCGGTCCCTGTTTATGGAACCTCTTCTCTTTATTACATTTATGACTGCCTGGCGGTAAAAACCATGTTACCTGTGCAAAGAAACATGACATTTTCAGCATTTAAAAGACAATTTTTCCTTTGAAACTTTACAATCAATTTTCTCAAAAACTATAAGCTCTTTTTGCTAAATTTTTTTCCCTCTTGTACCCACTCCCAAGGTGCACATACCCTGTAAATTTGGGGTATGTAGCATGTAAGGAGGCTTTACAAAGCACAAAAGTTCGGGTCCCCATTGACTTCCATTATGTTCGGAGTTCGGGTCGAACACCCGAACATCGCGGCCATGTTCGGCCTGTTCGGCCCGAACCCGAACATCTAGATGTTCGCCCAACACTAATGGGGAGCAGCTTGTTACTGATTACCCCCCAAGCACTCTATACATAGCAATCCCTGCCAATGGCAACTACAGTGTCAGAGGTACAAGAAGGGGATGGGAAATAGCTTGTTAATGATTACCCCCAAGCACTCTATACATAGCAATCCCTGCCAATGGCAACTACAGTGTCAGATGTACAAGAAGGGGATGGGGAGCAGCCTGTTACTGATTACCCCCAAGCACTCTATACATAGCAATCCCTGCCAATGGCAACTACAGTGTCAGAGGTACAAGAAGGGGATGGGGAGCAGCTTGTTACTGATTACCCCCAAGCACTCTATACATAGCAATCCCTGCCAATGGCAACTACAGTGTCAGAGGTGCAAGAAGGGGGTGGGGAGCAGCTTGTTACTGATTACCCCCAAGCACTCTATACATAGCAATCCCTGCCAATGGCAACTACAGTGTCAGAGGAGCAAGAAGGGGGTGGGGAACAGCTTGTTACTGATTACCCCCAAGCACTCTATACATAACAATCCCTGCCAATGGCAACTACAGTGTCAGAGGTGCAAGAAGGGGATGGGGAACAGCTTGTTACTGATTACCCCCAAGCACTCTATACATAGCAATCCCTGCCAATGGCAACTACAGTGTCAGAGGTGCAAGAAGGGGATGGGGAGCAGCTTGTTACTGATTACCCCCAAGCACTCTATACATAGCAATCCCTGCCAATGGCAACTACAGTGTCAGAGGTGCAAGAAGGGATGGGGAGCAGCTTGTTACTGATTACCCCCCAAGCACTCTATACATAGCAATCCCTGCCAATGGCAACTACAGTGTCAGAGGAGCAAGAAGGGGGTGGGGAACAGCTTGTTACTGATTACCCCCAAGCACTCTATACATAACAATCCCTGCCAATGGCAACTACAGTGTCAGAGGTGCAAGAAGGGGATGGGGTACAGCTTGTTACTGATTACCCCCAAGCACTCTATACATAGCAATCCCTGCCAATGGCAACTACAGTGTCAGAGGTGCAGGAAGGGGATGGGGAACAGCTTGTTACTGATTACCACCAAGCACTCTATACATAGCAATCCCTGCCAATGGCAACTACAGTGTCAGAGGTGCAAGAAGGGGATGGGGAGCAGCTTGTTACTGATTACCCCCAAGCACTCTATACATAGCAATCCCTGCCAATGGCAACTACAGTGTCAGAGGTGCAAGAAAATGATGGGGAGCAGCTTGTTACTGATTACCCCCAAGCACTCTATACATAGCAATCCCTGCCAATGGCAACTACAGTGTCAGAGGTGCAAGAAGGGGATGGGGAGCAGCTTGTTACTGATTACCCCCAAGCACTCTATACATAGCAATCCCTGCCAATGGCAACTACAGTGTCAGAGGTACAAGAAGGGGATGGGGAACAGCTTGTTACTGATTACCCCCAAGCACTCTATACATAGCAATCCCTGCCAATGGCAACTACAGTGTCAGAGGTGCAAGAAGGGGATGGGGAACAGCTTGTTACTGATTACCCCCAAGCACTCTATACATAGCAATCCCTGCCAATGGCTACTACAGTGTCAGAGGTGCAGGAAGGGGATGGGGAGCAGCTTGTTACTGATTACCCCCAAGCACTCCATACATAGCAATCCCTGCCAATGGCAACTACAGTGTCAGAGGTGCAGGAAGGGGATGGGGAGCAGCTTGTTACTGATTACCCCCAAGCACTGTATACATAGCAATCCCTGCCAATGGCAACTACAGTGTCAGAGGTGGAAGAAGGGGATGGGGAGCAGCTTGTTACTGATTACCCCCAAGCACTCTATACATAGCAATCCCTGCCAATGGCAACTACAGTGTCAGAGGTACAAGAAGGGGATGGGGAGCAGCTTGTTACTGATTACCCCCAAGCACTCTATACATAGCAATCCCTGCCAATGGCAACTACAGTGTCAGAGGTGCAAGAAGGGGATGGGGGGCAGCTTGTTACTGATTACCCCCAAGCACTCTATACATAGCAATCCCTGCCAATGGCAACTACAGTGTCAGAGGTGCAAGAAGGGGATGGGGAACAGCTTGTTAATGATTACCCCCAAGCACTCTATACACAGCAATCCCTGCCAATGGCAACTACAGTGTCAGAGGTACAAGAAGGGGATGGGAAATAGCTTGTTAATGATTACCCCCAAGCACTCTATACATAGCAATCCCTGCCAATGGCAACTACAGTGTCAGATGTACAAGAAGGGGATGGGGAGCAGCTTGTTACTGATTACCCCCAAGCACTCTATACATAGCAATCCCTGCCAATGGCAACTACAGTGTCAGAGGAGCAAGAAGGGGATGGGGAGCAGCTTGTTACTGATTACCCCCAAGCACTCTATACATAGCAATCCCTGCCAATGGCAACTACAGTGTCAGAGGAGCAAGAAGGGGATGGGGAGCAGCTTGTTACTGATTACCCCCAAGCACTCTATACATAGCAATCCCTGCCAATGGCAACTACAGTGTCAGAGGTGCAAGAAGGGGATGGGGAACAGCTTGTTACTGATTACCCCCAAGCACTCTATACATAGCAATCCCTGCCAATGGCAACTACAGTGTCAGAGGTGCAAGAGGGGGATGGGGAACAGCTTGTTACTGATTACCCCCAAGCACTCTATACATAGCAATCCCTGCCAATGGCAACTACAGTGTCAGAGGAGCAAGAAGGGGATGGGGAACAGCTTGTTACTGATTACCCCCAAGCACTCTATACATAGCAATCCCTGCCAATGGCAACTACAGTGTCAGAGGAGCAAGAAGGGGATGGGGAGCAGCTTGTTACTGATTACCCCCAAGCACTCTATACATAGCAATCCCTGCCAATGGCAACTACAGTGTCAGAGGTGCAAGAAGGGGATGGGGAACAGCTTGTTAATGATTACCCCCAAGCACTCTATACATAGCAATCCCTGCCAATGGCAACTACAGTGTCAGAGGTACAAGAAGGGGATGGGGAGCAGCTTGTTACTGATTACCCCCAAGCACTCTATACATAGCAATCCCTGCCAATGGCAACTACAGTGTCAGAGGAGCAAGAAGGGGATGGGGAACAGCTTGTTACTGATTACCCCCAAGCACTCTATACATAGCAATCCCTGCCAATGGCAACTACAGTGTCAGAGGAGCAAGAAGGGGATGGGGAGCAGCTTGTTACTGATTACCCCCAAGCACTCTATACATAGCAATCCCTGCCAATGGCAACTACAGTGTCAGAGGAGCAAGAAGGGGATGGGGAGCAGCTTGTTACTGATTACCCCCAAGCACTCTATACATAGCAATCCCTGCCAATGGCAACTACAGTGTCAGAGGTGCAAGAAGGGGATGGGGAGCAGCTTGTTACTGATTACCCCCAAGCACTCTATACATAGCAATCCCTGCCAATGGCAACTACAGTGTCAGAGGTGCAAGAAGGGGATGGGGAACAGCTTGTTACTGATTACCCCCAAGCACTCTATACATAGCAATCCCTGCCAATGGCAACTACAGTGTCAGAGGTGCAAGAAGGGGATGGGGAGCAGCTTGTTACTGATTACCTCCAAGCACTCTATACCTAGCAATCCCTGCCAATGGCAACTACAGTGTCAGAGGTGCAAGAAGGGGATGGGGAGCAGCTTGTTACTGATTACCCCCAAGCGCTCTATACATAGCAATCCCTGCCAATGGCAACTACAGTGTCAGAGGAGCAAGAAGGGGATGGGGAGCAGCTTGTTACTGATTACCCCCAAGCACTCTATACATAGCAATCCCTGCCAATGGCAACTACAGTGTCAGAGGTGCAAGAAGGGGATGGGGAGCAGCTTGTTACTGATTACCCCCAAGCACTCTATACATAGCAATCCCTGCCAATGGCAACTACAGTGTCAGAGGTACAAGAAGGGGATGGGAAACAGTTTGTTACTGATTACCCCCAAGCACTCTATACATAGCAATCCCTGCCAATGGCAACTACAGTGTCAGAGGTGCAAGAAGGGGATGGGGAGCAGCTTGTTACTGATTACCCCCAAGCACTCTATACATAGCAATCCCTGCCAATGGCAACTACAGTGTCAGAGGAGCAAGAAGGGGATGGGGAGCAGCTTGTTACTGATTACCCCCAAGCACTCTATACATAGCAATCCCTGCCAATGGCAACTACAGTGTCAGAGGAGCAAGAAGGGGATGGGGAGCAGCTTGTTACTGATTACCCCCAAGCACTCTATACATAGCAATCCCTGCCAATGGCAACTACAGTGTCAGAGGTGCAAGAAGGGGATGGGGAACAGCTTGTTACTGATTACCCCCAAGCACTCTATACATAGCAATCCCTGCCAATGGCAACTACAGTGCCAGAGGTGCAAGAGGGGGATGGGGAACAGCTTGTTACTGATTACCCCCAAGCACTCTATACATAGCAATCCCTGCCAATGGCAACTACAGTGTCAGAGGAGCAAGAAGGGGATGGGGAACAGCTTGTTACTGATTACCCCCAAGCACTCTATACATAGCAATCCCTGCCAATGGCAACTACAGTGTCAGAGGAGCAAGAAGGGGATGGGGAGCAGCTTGTTACTGATTACCCCCAAGCACTCTATACATAGCAATCCCTGCCAATGGCAACTACAGTGTCAGAGGTGCAAGAAGGGGATGGGGAACAGCTTGTTAATGATTACCCCCAAGCACTCTATACATAGCAATCCCTGCCAATGGCAACTACAGTGTCAGAGGTACAAGAAGGGGATGGGGAGCAGCTTGTTACTGATTACCCCCAAGCACTCTATACATAGCAATCCCTGCCAATGGCAACTACAGTGTCAGAGGAGCAAGAAGGGGATGGGGAACAGCTTGTTACTGATTACCCCCAAGCACTCTATACATAGCAATCCCTGCCAATGGCAACTACAGTGTCAGAGGAGCAAGAAGGGGATGGGGAGCAGCTTGTTACTGATTACCCCCAAGCACTCTATACAGAGCAATCCCTGCCAATGGCAACTACAGTGTCAGAGGAGCAAGAAGGGGATGGGGAGCAGCTTGTTACTGATTACCCCCAAGCACTCTATACATAGCAATCCCTGCCAATGGCAACTACAGTGTCAGAGGTGCAAGAAGGGGATGGGGAGCAGCTTGTTACTGATTACCCCCAAGCACTCTATACATAGCAATCCCTGCCAATGGCAACTACAGTGTCAGAGGTGCAAGAAGGGGATGGGGAACAGCTTGTTACTGATTACCCCCAAGCACTCTATACATAGCAATCCCTGCCAATGGCAACTACAGTGTCAGAGGTGCAAGAAGGGGATGGGGAGCAGCTTGTTACTGATTACCTCCAAGCACTCTATACCTAGCAATCCCTGCCAATGGCAACTACAGTGTCAGAGGTGCAAGAAGGGGATGGGGAGCAGCTTGTTACTGATTACCCCCAAGCGCTCTATACATAGCAATCCCTGCCAATGGCAACTACAGTGTCAGAGGAGCAAGAAGGGGATGGGGAGCAGCTTGTTACTGATTACCCCCAAGCACTCTATACATAGCAATCCCTGCCAATGGCAACTACAGTGTCAGAGGTGCAAGAAGGGGATGGGGAGCAGCTTGTTACTGATTACCCCCAAGCACTCTATACATAGCAATCCCTGCCAATGGCAACTACAGTGTCAGAGGTACAAGAAGGGGATGGGAAACAGTTTGTTACTGATTACCCCCAAGCACTCTATACATAGCAATCCCTGCCAATGGCAACTACAGTGTCAGAGGTGCAAGAAGGGGATGGGGAGCAGCTTGTTACTGATTACCCCCAAGCACTCTATACATAGCAATCCCTGCCAATGGCAACTACAGTGTCAGAGGTGCAAGAAGGGGATGGGGAACAGCTTGTTACTGTTTACCCCCAAGCACTCTATACATAGCAATCCCTGCCAATGGCAACTACAGTGTCAGAGGTGCAAGAAGGGGATGGGGAGCAGCTTGTTACTGATTACCCCCAAGCACTCTATACATAGCAATCCCTGCCAATGGCAACTACAGTGTCAGAGGTGCAAGAAGGGGATGGGGAGCAGCTTGTTACTCATTACCCCCAAGCACTCTATACATAGCAATCCCTGCCAATGGCAACTACAGTGTCAGAGGTGCAAGAAGGGGATGGGGAACAGCTTGTTACTGATTACCCCCAAGCACTCTATACATAGCAATCCCTGCCAATGGCAACTACAGTGTCAGAGGTGCAAGAAGGGGATGGGGAGCAGCTTGTTACTGATTACCCCCAAGCACTCTATACATAGCAATCCCTGCCAATGGCAACTACAGTGTCAGAGGTGCAAGAAGGGGATGGGGAGCAGCTTGTTACTGATTACCCCCAATCACTCTATACATAGCAATCCCTGCCAATGGCAACTACAGTGTCAGAGGTGCAAGAAGGGGATGGGGAACAGCTTGTTACTGATTACCCCCAAGTACTCTATACATAGCAATCCCTGCCAATGGCAACTACAGTGTCAGAGGTGCAAGAAGGGGATGGGGAGCAGCTTGTTACTGATTACCCCCCAAGCACTCTATACATAGCAATCCCTGCCAATGGCAACTACAGTGTCAGAGGTGCAAGAAGGGGATGGGGAGCAGCTTGTTACTGATTACCCCCAAGCACTCTATACATAGCAATCCCTGCCAATGACAACTACAGTGTCAGAGGTACAAGAAGGGGATGGGGAGCAGCTTGTTACTGATTACCCCCAAGCACTCTATACATAGCAATCCCTGCCAATGGCAACTACAGTGTCAGAGGTACAAGAAGGGGATGGGGAGCAGTTTGTTACTGATTACCCCCAAGCACTCTATACATAGCAATCCCTGCCAATGGCAACTACAGTGTCAGAGGTGCAGGAAGGGGATGGGGAACAGCTTGTTACTGATTACCCCCAAGCACTCTATACATAGCAATCCCTGCCAATGGCAACTACAGTGTCAGAGGTACAAGAAGGGGATGGGGAGCAGCTTGTTACTGATTACCCCCAAGCACTCTATACATAGCAATCCCTGCCAATGGCAACTACAGTGTCAGAGGAGCAAGAAGGGGATGGGGAACAGCTTGTTACTGATTACCCCCAAGCACTCTATACATAGCAATCCCTGCCAATGGCAACTACAGTGTCAGAGGAGCAAGAAGGGGATGGGGAGCAGCTTGTTACTGATTACCCCCAAGCACTCTATACATAGCAATCCCTGCCAATGGCAACTACAGTGTCAGAGGAGCAAGAAGGGGATGGGGAGCAGCTTGTTACTGATTACCCCCAAGCACTCTATACATAGCAATCCCTGCCAATGGCAACTACAGTGTCAGAGGTGCAAGACGGGGATGGGGAGCAGCTTGTTACTGATTACCCCCAAGCACTCTATACATAGCAATCCCTGCCAATGGCAACTACAGTGTCAGAGGTGCAAGAAGGGGATGGGGAACAGCTTGTTACTGATTACCCCCAAGCACTCTATACATAGCAATCCCTGCCAATGGCAACTACAGTGTCAGAGGTGCAAGAAGGGGATGGGGAGCAGCTTGTTACTGATTACCTCCAAGCACTCTATACCTAGCAATCCCTGCCAATGGCAACTACAGTGTCAGAGGTGCAAGAAGGGGATGGGGAGCAGCTTGTTACTGATTACCCCCAAGCGCTCTATACATAGCAATCCCTGCCAATGGCAACTACAGTGTCAGAGGAGCAAGAAGGGGATGGGGAGCAGCTTGTTACTGATTACCCCCAAGCACTCTATACATAGCAATCCCTGCCAATGGCAACTACAGTGTCAGAGGTGCAAGAAGGGGATGGGGAGCAGCTTGTTACTGATTACCCCCAAGCACTCTATACATAGCAATCCCTGCCAATGGCAACTACAGTGTCAGAGGTACAAGAAGGGGATGGGAAACAGTTTGTTACTGATTACCCCCAAGCACTCTATACATAGCAATCCCTGCCAATGGCAACTACAGTGTCAGAGGTGCAAGAAGGGGATGGGGAGCAGCTTGTTACTGATTACCCCCAAGCACTCTATACATAGCAATCCCTGCCAATGGCAACTACAGTGTCAGAGGAGCAAGAAGGGGATGGGGAGCAGCTTGTTACTGATTACCCCCAAGCACTCTATACATAGCAATCCCTGCCAATGGCAACTACAGTGTCAGAGGAGCAAGAAGGGGATGGGGAGCAGCTTGTTACTGATTACCCCCAAGCACTCTATACATAGCAATCCCTGCCAATGGCAACTACAGTGTCAGAGGTGCAAGAAGGGGATGGGGAACAGCTTGTTACTGATTACCCCCAAGCACTCTATACATAGCAATCCCTGCCAATGGCAACTACAGTGTCAGAGGTGCAAGAGGGGGATGGGGAACAGCTTGTTACTGATTACCCCCAAGCACTCTATACATAGCAATCCCTGCCAATGGCAACTACAGTGTCAGAGGAGCAAGAAGGGGATGGGGAACAGCTTGTTACTGATTACCCCCAAGCACTCTATACATAGCAATCCCTGCCAATGGCAACTACAGTGTCAGAGGAGCAAGAAGGGGATGGGGAGCAGCTTGTTACTGATTACCCCCAAGCACTCTATACATAGCAATCCCTGCCAATGGCAACTACAGTGTCAGAGGTGCAAGAAGGGGATGGGGAACAGCTTGTTAATGATTACCCCCAAGCACTCTATACATAGCAATCCCTGCCAATGGCAACTACAGTGTCAGAGGTACAAGAAGGGGATGGGGAGCAGCTTGTTACTGATTACCCCCAAGCACTCTATACATAGCAATCCCTGCCAATGGCAACTACAGTGTCAGAGGAGCAAGAAGGGGATGGGGAACAGCTTGTTACTGATTACCCCCAAGCACTCTATACATAGCAATCCCTGCCAATGGCAACTACAGTGTCAGAGGAGCAAGAAGGGGATGGGGAGCAGCTTGTTACTGATTACCCCCAAGCACTCTATACATAGCAATCCCTGCCAATGGCAACTACAGTGTCAGAGGAGCAAGAAGGGGATGGGGAGCAGCTTGTTACTGATTACCCCCAAGCACTCTATACATAGCAATCCCTGCCAATGGCAACTACAGTGTCAGAGGTGCAAGAAGGGGATGGGGAGCAGCTTGTTACTGATTACCCCCAAGCACTCTATACATAGCAATCCCTGCCAATGGCAACTACAGTGTCAGAGGTGCAAGAAGGGGATGGGGAACAGCTTGTTACTGATTACCCCCAAGCACTCTATACATAGCAATCCCTGCCAATGGCAACTACAGTGTCAGAGGTGCAAGAAGGGGATGGGGAGCAGCTTGTTACTGATTACCTCCAAGCACTCTATACCTAGCAATCCCTGCCAATGGCAACTACAGTGTCAGAGGTGCAAGAAGGGGATGGGGAGCAGCTTGTTACTGATTACCCCCAAGCGCTCTATACATAGCAATCCCTGCCAATGGCAACTACAGTGTCAGAGGAGCAAGAAGGGGATGGGGAGCAGCTTGTTACTGATTACCCCCAAGCACTCTATACATAGCAATCCCTGCCAATGGCAACTACAGTGTCAGAGGTGCAAGAAGGGGATGGGGAGCAGCTTGTTACTGATTACCCCCAAGCACTCTATACATAGCAATCCCTGCCAATGGCAACTACAGTGTCAGAGGTACAAGAAGGGGATGGGAAACAGTTTGTTACTGATTACCCCCAAGCACTCTATACATAGCAATCCCTGCCAATGGCAACTACAGTGTCAGAGGTGCAAGAAGGGGATGGGGAGCAGCTTGTTACTGATTACCCCCAAGCACTCTATACATAGCAATCCCTGCCAATGGCAACTACAGTGTCAGAGGTGCAAGAAGGGGATGGGGAACAGCTTGTTACTGTTTACCCCCAAGCACTCTATACATAGCAATCCCTGCCAATGGCAACTACAGTGTCAGAGGTGCAAGAAGGGGATGGGGAGCAGCTTGTTACTGATTACCCCCAAGCACTCTATACATAGCAATCCCTGCCAATGGCAACTACAGTGTCAGAGGTGCAAGAAGGGGATGGGGAGCAGCTTGTTACTAATTACCCCCAAGCACTCTATACATAGCAATCCCTGCCAATGGCAACTACAGTGTCAGAGGTGCAAGAAGGGGATGGGGGGCAGCTTGTTACTGATTACCTCCAAGCACTCTATACATAGCAATCCCTGCCAATGGCAACTACAGTGTCAGAGGTGCAAGAAGGGGATGGGGAGCAGCTTGTTACTGATTACCCCCAAGCACTCTATACATAGCAATCCCTGCCAATGGCAACTACAGTGTCAGAGGTGCAAGAAGGGGATGGGGAACAGCTTGTTACTGATTACCCCCAAGCACTCTATACATAGCAATCCCTGCCAATGGCAACTACAGTGTCAGAGGTGCAAGAAGGGGATGGGGAGCAGCTTGTTACTGATTACCCCCAAGCACTCTATACATAGCAATCCCTGCCAATGGCAACTACAGTGTCAGAGGTGCAAGAAGGGGATGGGGAGCAGCTTGTTACTGATTACCCCCAATCACTCTATACATAGCAATCCCTGCCAATGGCAACTACAGTGTCAGAGGTGCAAGAAGGGGATGGGGAACAGCTTGTTACTGATTACCCCCAAGTACTCTATACATAGCAATCCCTGCCAATGGCAACTACAGTGTCAGAGGTGCAAGAAGGGGATGGGGAGCAGCTTGTTACTGATTACCCCCCAAGCACTCTATACATAGCAATCCCTGCCAATGGCAACTACAGTGTCAGAGGTGCAAGAAGGGGATGGGGAGCAGCTTGTTACTGATTACCCCCAAGCACTCTATACATAGCAATCCCTGCCAATGACAACTACAGTGTCAGAGGTACAAGAAGGGGATGGGGAGCAGCTTGTTACTGATTACCCCCAAGCACTCTATACATAGCAATCCCTGCCAATGGCAACTACAGTGTCAGAGGTACAAGAAGGGGATGGGGAGCAGTTTGTTACTGATTACCCCCAAGCACTCTATACATAGCAATCCCTGCCAATGGCAACTACAGTGTCAGAGGTGCAGGAAGGGGATGGGGAACAGCTTGTTACTGATTACCCCCAAGCACTCTATACATAGCAATCCCTGCCAATGGCAACTACAGTGTCAGAGGTACAAGAAGGGGATGGGGAGCAGCTTGTTACTGATTACCCCCAAGCACTCTATACATAGCAATCCCTGCCAATGGCAACTACAGTGTCAGAGGAGCAAGAAGGGGATGGGGAACAGCTTGTTACTGATTACCCCCAAGCACTCTATACATAGCAATCCCTGCCAATGGCAACTACAGTGTCAGAGGAGCAAGAAGGGGATGGGGAGCAGCTTGTTACTGATTACCCCCAAGCACTCTATACATAGCAATCCCTGCCAATGGCAACTACAGTGTCAGAGGAGCAAGAAGGGGATGGGGAGCAGCTTGTTACTGATTACCCCCAAGCACTCTATACATAGCAATCCCTGCCAATGGCAACTACAGTGTCAGAGGTGCAAGAAGGGGATGGGGAGCAGCTTGTTACTGATTACCCCCAAGCACTCTATACATAGCAATCCCTGCCAATGGCAACTACAGTGTCAGAGGTGCAAGAAGGGGATGGGGAACAGCTTGTTACTGATTACCCCCAAGCACTCTATACATAGCAATCCCTGCCAATGGCAACTACAGTGTCAGAGGTGCAAGAAGGGGATGGGGAGCAGCTTGTTACTGATTACCTCCAAGCACTCTATACCTAGCAATCCCTGCCAATGGCAACTACAGTGTCAGAGGTGCAAGAAGGGGATGGGGAGCAGCTTGTTACTGATTACCCCCAAGCGCTCTATACATAGCAATCCCTGCCAATGGCAACTACAGTGTCAGAGGAGCAAGAAGGGGATGGGGAGCAGCTTGTTACTGATTACCCCCAAGCACTCTATACATAGCAATCCCTGCCAATGGCAACTACAGTGTCAGAGGTGCAAGAAGGGGATGGGGAGCAGCTTGTTACTGATTACCCCCAAGCACTCTATACATAGCAATCCCTGCCAATGGCAACTACAGTGTCAGAGGTACAAGAAGGGGATGGGAAACAGTTTGTTACTGATTACCCCCAAGCACTCTATACATAGCAATCCCTGCCAATGGCAACTACAGTGTCAGAGGTGCAAGAAGGGGATGGGGAGCAGCTTGTTACTGATTACCCCCAAGCACTCTATACATAGCAATCCCTGCCAATGGCAACTACAGTGTCAGAGGAGCAAGAAGGGGATGGGGAGCAGCTTGTTACTGATTACCCCCAAGCACTCTATACATAGCAATCCCTGCCAATGGCAACTACAGTGTCAGAGGAGCAAGAAGGGGATGGGGAGCAGCTTGTTACTGATTACCCCCAAGCACTCTATACATAGCAATCCCTGCCAATGGCAACTACAGTGTCAGAGGTGCAAGAAGGGGATGGGGAACAGCTTGTTACTGATTACCCCCAAGCACTCTATACATAGCAATCCCTGCCAATGGCAACTACAGTGTCAGAGGTGCAAGAGGGGGATGGGGAACAGCTTGTTACTGATTACCCCCAAGCACTCTATACATAGCAATCCCTGCCAATGGCAACTACAGTGTCAGAGGAGCAAGAAGGGGATGGGGAACAGCTTGTTACTGATTACCCCCAAGCACTCTATACATAGCAATCCCTGCCAATGGCAACTACAGTGTCAGAGGAGCAAGAAGGGGATGGGGAGCAGCTTGTTACTGATTACCCCCAAGCACTCTATACATAGCAATCCCTGCCAATGGCAACTACAGTGTCAGAGGTGCAAGAAGGGGATGGGGAACAGCTTGTTAATGATTACCCCCAAGCACTCTATACATAGCAATCCCTGCCAATGGCAACTACAGTGTCAGAGGTACAAGAAGGGGATGGGGAGCAGCTTGTTACTGATTACCCCCAAGCACTCTATACATAGCAATCCCTGCCAATGGCAACTACAGTGTCAGAGGAGCAAGAAGGGGATGGGGAACAGCTTGTTACTGATTACCCCCAAGCACTCTATACATAGCAATCCCTGCCAATGGCAACTACAGTGTCAGAGGAGCAAGAAGGGGATGGGGAGCAGCTTGTTACTGATTACCCCCAAGCACTCTATACATAGCAATCCCTGCCAATGGCAACTACAGTGTCAGAGGAGCAAGAAGGGGATGGGGAGCAGCTTGTTACTGATTACCCCCAAGCACTCTATACATAGCAATCCCTGCCAATGGCAACTACAGTGTCAGAGGTGCAAGAAGGGGATGGGGAGCAGCTTGTTACTGATTACCCCCAAGCACTCTATACATAGCAATCCCTGCCAATGGCAACTACAGTGTCAGAGGTGCAAGAAGGGGATGGGGAACAGCTTGTTACTGATTACCCCCAAGCACTCTATACATAGCAATCCCTGCCAATGGCAACTACAGTGTCAGAGGTGCAAGAAGGGGATGGGGAGCAGCTTGTTACTGATTACCTCCAAGCACTCTATACCTAGCAATCCCTGCCAATGGCAACTACAGTGTCAGAGGTGCAAGAAGGGGATGGGGAGCAGCTTGTTACTGATTACCCCCAAGCGCTCTATACATAGCAATCCCTGCCAATGGCAACTACAGTGTCAGAGGAGCAAGAAGGGGATGGGGAGCAGCTTGTTACTGATTACCCCCAAGCACTCTATACATAGCAATCCCTGCCAATGGCAACTACAGTGTCAGAGGTGCAAGAAGGGGATGGGGAGCAGCTTGTTACTGATTACCCCCAAGCACTCTATACATAGCAATCCCTGCCAATGGCAACTACAGTGTCAGAGGTACAAGAAGGGGATGGGAAACAGTTTGTTACTGATTACCCCCAAGCACTCTATACATAGCAATCCCTGCCAATGGCAACTACAGTGTCAGAGGTGCAAGAAGGGGATGGGGAGCAGCTTGTTACTGATTACCCCCAAGCACTCTATACATAGCAATCCCTGCCAATGGCAACTACAGTGTCAGAGGTGCAAGAAGGGGATGGGGAACAGCTTGTTACTGTTTACCCCCAAGCACTCTATACATAGCAATCCCTGCCAATGGCAACTACAGTGTCAGAGGTGCAAGAAGGGGATGGGGAGCAGCTTGTTACTGATTACCCCCAAGCACTCTATACATAGCAATCCCTGCCAATGGCAACTACAGTGTCAGAGGTGCAAGAAGGGGATGGGGAGCAGCTTGTTACTAATTACCCCCAAGCACTCTATACATAGCAATCCCTGCCAATGGCAACTACAGTGTCAGAGGTGCAAGAAGGGGATGGGGAACAGCTTGTTACTGATTACCCCCAAGCACTCTATACATAGCAATCCCTGCCAATGGCAACTACAGTGTCAGAGGTGCAAGAAGGGGATGGGGAGCAGCTTGTTACTGATTACCCCCAAGCACTCTATACATAGCAATCCCTGCCAATGGCAACTACAGTGTCAGAGGTGCAAGAAGGGGATGGGGAGCAGCTTGTTACTGATTACCCCCAATCACTCTATACATAGCAATCCCTGCCAATGGCAACTACAGTGTCAGAGGTGCAAGAAGGGGATGGGGAACAGCTTGTTACTGATTACCCCCAAGTACTCTATACATAGCAATCCCTGCCAATGGCAACTACAGTGTCAGAGGTGCAAGAAGGGGATGGGGAGCAGCTTGTTACTGATTACCCCCCAAGCACTCTATACATAGCAATCCCTGCCAATGGCAACTACAGTGTCAGAGGTGCAAGAAGGGGATGGGGAGCAGCTTGTTACTGATTACCCCCAAGCACTCTATACATAGCAATCCCTGCCAATGACAACTACAGTGTCAGAGGTACAAGAAGGGGATGGGGAGCAGCTTGTTACTGATTACCCCCAAGCACTCTATACATAGCAATCCCTGCCAATGGCAACTACAGTGTCAGAGGTACAAGAAGGGGATGGGGAGCAGTTTGTTACTGATTACCCCCAAGCACTCTATACATAGCAATCCCTGCCAATGGCAACTACAGTGTCAGAGGTGCAGGAAGGGGATGGGGAACAGCTTGTTACTGATTACCCCCAAGCACTCTATACATAGCAATCCCTGCCAATGGCAACTACAGTGTCAGAGGTGCAAGAAGGGGATGGGGAACAGCTTGTTACTGATTACCCCCAAGCACTCTATACATAGCAATCCCTGCCAATGGCAACTACAGTGTCAGAGGTGCAAGAAGGGGATGGGGAACAGCTTGTTACTGATTACCCCCAAGCACTCTATACATAGCAATCCCTGCCAATGGCAACTACAGTGTCAGAGGTGCAAGAAGGGGATGGGGAGCAGCTTGTTACTGATTACCCCCAAGCACTCTATACATAGCAATCCCTGCCAATGGCAACTACAGTGTCAGAGGTGCAAGAAGGGGATGGGGAGCAGCTTGTTACTAATTACCCCCAAGCACTCTATACATAGCAATCCCTGCCAATGGCAACTACAGTGTCAGAGGTGCAAGAAGGGGATGGGGAACAGCTTGTTACTGATTACCCCCAAGCACTCTATACATAGCAATCCCTGCCAATGGCAACTACAGTGTCAGAGGTGCAAGAAGGGGATGGGGAGCAGCTTGTTACTGATTACCCCCAAGCACTTTATACATAGCAATCCCTGCCAATGGCAACTACAGTGTCAGAGGTGCAAGAAGGGGATGGGGAGCAGCTTGTTACTGATTACCCCCAATCACTCTATACATAGCAATCCCTGCCAATGGCAACTACAGTGTCAGAGGTGCAAGAAGGGGATGGGGAACAGCTTGTTACTGATTACCCCCAAGTACTCTATACATAGCAATCCCTGCCAATGGCAACTACAGTGTCAGAGGTGCAAGAAGGGGATGGGGAGCAGCTTGTTACTGATTACCCCCCAAGCACTCTATACATAGCAATCCCTGCCAATGGCAACTACAGTGTCAGAGGTGCAAGAAGGGGATGGGGAGCAGCTTGTTACTGATTACCCCCAAGCACTCTATACATAGCAATCCCTGCCAATGACAACTACAGTGTCAGAGGTACAAGAAGGGGATGGGGAGCAGCTTGTTACTGATTACCCCCAAGCACTCTATACATAGCAATCCCTGCCAATGGCAACTACAGTGTCAGAGGTACAAGAAGGGGATGGGGAGCAGTTTGTTACTGATTACCCCCAAGCACTCTATACATAGCAATCCCTGCCAATGGCAACTACAGTGTCAGAGGTGCAGGAAGGGGATGGGGAACAGCTTGTTACTGATTACCCCCAAGCACTCTATACATAGCAATCCCTGCCAATGGCAACTACAGTGTCAGAGGTGCAAGAAGGGGATGGGGAACAGCTTGTTACTGATTACCCCCAAGCACTCTATACATAGCAATCCCTGCCAATGGCAACTACAGTGTCAGAGGTGCAAGAAGAGGATGGGGAGCAGCTTGTTACTGATTACCCCCAAGCACTCTATACATAGCAATCCCTGCCAATGGCAACTACAGTGTCAGAGGTGCAAGAAGGGGATGGGGAGCAGTTTGTTACTGATTACCCCCAAGCACTCTATACATAGCAATCCCTGCCAATGGCAACTACAGTGTCAGAGGTACAAGAAGGGGATGGGGAACAGCTTGTTACTGATTACCCCCAAGCACTCTATACATAGCAATCCCTGCCAATGGCAACTACAGTGTCAGAGGTACAAGAAGGGGATGGGGAGCAGCTTGTTACTGATTACCCCCAAGCACTCTATACATAGCAATCCCTGCCAATGGCAACTACAGTGTCAGAGGTGCAAGAAGGGGATGGGGAACAGCTTGTTACTGATTACCCCCAAGCACTCTATACATAGCAATCCCTGCCAATGGCAACTACAGTGTCAGAGGTGCAAGAAGAGGATGGGGAGCAGCTTGTTACTGATTACCCCCAAGCACTCTATACATAGCAATCCCTGCCAATGGCAACTACAGTGTCAGAGGTGCAAGAAGGGGATGGGGAGCAGTTTGTTACTGATTACCCCCAAGCACTCTATACATAGCAATCCCTGCCAATGGCAACTACAGTGTCAGAGGTGCAAGAAGGGGATGGGGAGCAGCTTGTTACTGATTACCCCCAAGCACTCTATACATAGCAATCCCTGCCAATGGCAACTACAGTGTCAGAGGTGCAAGAAGGGGATGGGGAGCAGCTTGTTACTGATTACCCCCAAGCACTCTATACATAGCAATCCCTGCCAATGGCAACTACAGTGTCAGAGGTGCAAGAAGGGGATGGGGAGCAGCTTGTTACTGATTACCACCAAGCACTCTATACATAGCAATCCCTGCCAATGGCAACTACAGTGTCAGAGGTGCAAGAAGGGGATGGGGAGCAGCTTGTTACTGATTACCCCCAAGCACTCTATACGTAGCAATCCCTGCCAATGGCAACTACAGTGTCAGAGGTGCAAGAAGGGGATGGGGAACAGCTTGTTACTGATTACCCCCAAGTACTCTATACATAGCAATCCCTGCCAATGGCAACTACAGTGTCAGAGGTGCAAGAAGGGGATGGGGAGCAGCTTGTTACTGATTACCCCCAAGCACTCTATACATAGCAATCCCTGCCAATGGCAACTACAGTGTCAGAGGTGCAAGAAGGGGATGGGGAGCAGCTTGTTACTGATTACCCCCAAGCACTCTATACATAGCAATCCCTGCCAATGGCAACTACAGTGTCAGAGGAGCAAGAAGGGGATGGGGAGGAGCTTGTTACTGATTACCCCCCAAGCACTCTATACATAGCAATCCCTGCCAATGGCAACTACAGTGTCAGAGGTGCAAGAAGGGGATGGGGAACAGCTTGTTACTGATTACCCCCAAGCACTCTATACATAGCAATCCCTGCCAATGGCAACTACAGTGTCAGAGGTGCAAAAAGGGGATGGGGAGCAGCTTGTTACTGATTACCCCCAAGCACTCTATACATAGCAATCCCTGCCAATGGCAACTACAGTGTCAGAGGTGCAAGAAGGGAATGGGGAGCAGCTTGTTACTGATTACCCCCCAGCACTCTATACATAGCAATCCCTGCCAATGGCAACTACAGTGTCAGAGGTACAAGAAGGGGATGGGGAGCAGCTTGTTACTGATTACCCCCCAAGCACTCTATACATAGCAATCCCTGCCAATGGCAACTACAGTGTCAGAGGTGCAAGAAGGGGATGGGGGGCAGCTTGTTACTGATTACCTCCAAGCACTCTATACATAGCAATCCCTGCCAATGGCAACTACAGTGTCAGAGCTGCAAGAAGGGGATGGGGAGCAGCTTGTTACTGATTACCCCCAAGCACTCTATACATAGCAATCCCTGCCAATGGCAACTACAGTGTCAGAGCTGCAAGAAGGGGATGGGGAGCAGCTTGTTACTGATTACCCCCAAGCACTCTATACATAGCAATCCCTGCCAATGGCAACTACAGTGTCAGAGGTGCAAAAAGGGGATGGGGAACAGCTTGTTACTGATTACCCCCAAGCACTCTATACACAGCAATCCCTGCCAATGGCAACTACAGTGTCAGAGGTGCAAGAAGGGGATGGGGAACAGCTTGTTACTGATTACCCCCAAGCACTCTATACATAGCAATCCCTGCCAATGGCAACTACAGTGTCAGAGGTACAAGAAGGGGATGGGGAGCAGCTTGTTACTGATTACTCCCAAGCACTCTATACATAGCAATCCCTGCCAATGGCAACTACAGTGTCAGAGGTACAAGAAGGGGATGGGGAACAGCTTGTTACTGATTACCCCCAAGCACTCTATACATAGCAATCCCTGCCAATGGCAACTACAGTGTCAGAGGTACAAGAAGGGGATGGGGAACAGCTTGTTACTGATTACCCCCAAGCACTCTATACATAGCAATCCCTGCCAATGGCAACTACAGTGTCAGAGGAGCAAGAAAGGGATGGGGAGCAGCTTGTTACTGATTACCCCCAAGCACTCTATACATAGCAATCCCTGCCAATGGCAACTACAGTGTCAGAGCTGCAAGAAGGGGATGGGGAGCAGCTTGTTACTGATTACCCCCAAGCACTCTATACATAGCAATCCCTGCCAATGGCAACTACAGTGTCAGAGGTGCAAGAAGGGGATGGGGAGCAGCTTGTTACTGATTACCCCCAAGCACTCTATACATAGCAATCCCTGCCAATGGCAACTACAGTGTCAGAGGTGCAAAAAGGGGATGGGGAGCAGCTTGTTACTGATTACCCCCAAGCACTCTATACCTAGCAATCCCTGCCAATGGCAACTACAGTGTCAGAGGTGCAAGAAGGGGATGGGGAGCAGCTTGTTACTGATTACCCCCAAGCACTCTATACATAGCAATCCCTGCCAATGGCAACTACAGTGTCAGAGGTGCAAGAAGGGGATGGGGAGCAGCTTGTTACTGATTACCCCCAAGCACTCTATACATAGCAATCCCTGCCAATGGCAACTACAGTGTCAGAGGTGCAAGAAGGGGGGCGGGGAACAGCTTGTTACTGATTACCCCCAAGCACTCTATACATAGCAATCCCTGCCAATGGCAGCTACAGTGTCAGAGGTGCAAGAAGGGGATGGGGAACAGCTTGTTACTGATTACCCCCAAGCACTCTATACATAGCAA
This sequence comes from Hyperolius riggenbachi, assembly GCF_040937935.1. NCBI lineage: Eukaryota > Metazoa > Chordata > Amphibia > Anura > Hyperoliidae > Hyperolius > Hyperolius riggenbachi. The sequence goes on along the minus strand of NC_090648.1, from coordinate 517,539,818 downwards.
TCCCTGCCAATGGCAACTACAGTGTCAGAGGTGCAAGAAGGGGATGGGGAGCAGCTTGTTAATGATTACCCCCAAGCACTCTATACATAGCAATCCCTGCCAATGGCAACTACAGTGTCAGAGGTGCAAGAAGGGGGGCGGGGAACAGCTTGTTACTGATTACCCCCAAGCACTCTATACATAGCAATCCCTGCCAATGGCAGCTACAGTGTCAGAGGTGCAAGAAGGGGATGGGGAACAGCTTGTTACTGATTACCCCCAAGCACTCTATACATAGCAATCCCTGCCAATGGCAACTACAGTGTCAGAGGTGCAAGAAGGGGATGGGGAGCAGCTTGTTAATGATTACCCCCAAGCACTCTATACATAGCAATCCCTGCCAATGGCAACTACAGTGTCAGAGGTGCAAGAAGGGGATGGGGAGCAGCTTGTTACTGATTACCCCCAAGCACTCTATACATAGCAATCCCTGCCAATGGCAACTACAGTGTCAGAGGTGCAAGAAGGGGGATGGGGAACAGCTTGTTACTGATTACCCCCAAGCACTCTATACATAGCAATCCCTGCCAATGCCAACTACAGTGTCAGAGGTGCAAGAAGGGGATGGGGAGCAGCTTGTTACTGATTACCCCCAAGCACTCTATACCTAGCAATCCCTGCCAATGGCAACTACAGTGTCAGAGGTGCAAGAAGGGGATGGGGAGCAGCTTGTTACTGATTACCCCCAAGCACTCTATACATAGCAATCCCTGCCAATGGCAACTACAGTGTCAGAGGTGCAAGAAGGGGATGGGGAGCAGCTTGTTACTGATTACCCCCAAGCACTCTATACATAGCAATCCCTGCCAATGGCAACTACAGTGTCAGAGGTGCAAGAAGGGGATGGGGAACAGCTTGTTACTGATTACCCCCAAGCACTCTATACATAGCAATCCCTGCCAATGGCAACTACAGTGTCAGAGGTGCAAGAAGGGGGATGGGGAACAGCTTGTTACTGATTACCCCCAAGCACTCTATACATAGCAATCCCTGCCAATGGCAACTACAGTGTCAGAGGAGCAAGAAGGGGATGGGGAGCAGCTTGTTACTGATTACCCCCAAGCACTCTATACCTAGCAATCCCTGCCAATGGCAACTACAGTGTCAGAGGTGCAAGAAGGGGATGGGGAGCAGCTTGTTACTGATTACCCCCAAGCACTCTATACATAGCAATCCCTGCCAATGGCAACTACAGTGTCAGAGGTGCAAGAAGGGGATGGGGGGCAGCTAGTTAATGATTACCAATATTCAAAGTATCTATAGAAGTGATTATTATGAGCACAGGACCAATAGAGAGCTAATACTGTAGTTGAGGGAGGGACCTTCGGGGCCCCTCTTGCCCAAGGGCCCCGATGCGGTCGCTACCTCTGCACCCCCTATTGCTACGCCCCTGGGTTTAGGCATTACCAGGGGGGTCTAGGGGTTAGGGATAGGTACAGGGAGGGTTAGGGATAGGTACAGTATAATATACGCAATCAGGGGGGTCTTAGGGTTTGGCACCACCAGGGGAGTCTTAGGTTTAGGCACCAACCGGGGGGGTCTTAGGGTTAGGCACCAACCGGGGGGGTCTTAGGTTTAGGCACCAACCGGGGGGGTCTTAGGGTTAGGCACCAACCGGGGGGGGTCTTAGGTTTAGGCACCAACCGGGGGGGGGTCTTAGGGTTAGGTACCAACCGGGGGGGGGGTTTAGGGTTAGGCACCACCAGGGGGGTCTTAGGGTTAGGCACCACCAGGGGGGTCTTAGGTTTAGGCACCACCAGGGGGGTCTTAGGGTTAGGCACCACCAGGGGGGTCTTAGGGTTAGGCACCACCAGGGGGGTCTTAGGGTTAGGCACCAACAGGGGGGTCTTAGGTTTAGGCACCACCAGGGGGTTCTTAGGGTAAGGCACCACCAGGGGGGTCTAGGGGTTAGGGATAGGTACAGGGAGGGCTCTGTGTGAGAGTAAGGTTAGGTATAGTTACAGCACAATATATGTAATATATACAATTTATTAAATTATATATATTTAAACAAAGAGGGGTCTAGGGGTTAGGGATAGGGAGAGATCTGTGTGAGCCTACAGTTAGGTATAATTACAGTAAAATATCTGTAAAACATACCATTGCATTGCTATGCTTAATACAAGTGTAAATATCGTTTTTCTTATAGACGATATTTGACGTTTCTTTTCAGAATTCGTTTGTTGTTATAGACGGTATTTTGCCATTTCATTTCCGTTTATTTAACCTATTTAGCACTAAATTTTCGTTTACAACGCCTTAAAAGAAAAATATGGTTTTGCATTAAAACTTAAAATTTCGGCTATACCCCGCGCCCTTTTTTCCAGGCGCCCTTTTTTGATACACGCCCAAAACCTGACCTTGCCCCAGGCGCAACTTGGTCTAGATCCGTCCCTGGACTGTCCCCCGCCCCGCCAATGTGTGGCCAAGCTCTCCCCTCATGCTGCGACCCCTTTTGCCTCCCAAAAAGGCCCTGAGTGGGCGGGGGAATGCATCCAAATGTTTGCAGGGGGGCCCTGAGATTTCTAGTTACGCCCCTGCCCCAAATCATTCCTGAACTGGGGTGTTTCCTTCCAGCAGGAAGCACTGGGGTGACCCCAGGTAATCTCTGGACTGGGACGTTTCCTTCCAGCAGGAAGCACTGGGCTGACCCCAGGTAATCTCTGAACTGGGGTGTTTCCATCCAGCAGAAAGCACTGGGCTGACCCCAGGTAATCTCTGAACTGGGGTGTTTCCTTCCAGCAGGAAGCACTGGGGTGACCCCAGGTAATCTCTGGACTGGGACGTTTCCATCCAGCAGGAAGCACTGGGCTGACCCCAGGTAATCTCTGAACTGGGGTGTTTCCATCCAGCAGAAAGCACTGGGGTGACCCCAGGTAATCTCTGAACTGGGGTGTTTCCATCCAGCAGGAAGCACTGGGGTGACCCCAGGTAATCTCTGAACTGGTGCGTTTCCATTGAGCAGGAAGCACTGAGGTGACCCCAGGTAATCTCTGAACTGGGGTGTTTCCATCCAGCAGGAAGCACTGGGGTGACCCCAGGTAATCTCTGAACTGGGGTGTTTCCTTCCAGCAGGAAGCACTGGGGTGACCCCAGGTAATCTCTGGACTGGGACGTTTCCTTCCAGCAGGAAGCACTGGGGTGACCCCAGGTAATCTCTGAACTGGGGTGTTTCCTTCCAGCAGGAAGCACTGGGGTGACCCCAGGTAATCTCTGGACTGGGACGTTTCCATCCAGCAGGAAGCACTGGGGTGACCCCAGGTAATCTCTGAACTGGTGCGTTTCCATCCAGCAGGAAGCACTGGGGTGACCCCGTGGAATCTCTTGCGTGATTTGCTGGGTCATGTTCTGCATGAACAGACTTCCATCTTGTATATATTGAAATGAACACGAGGCTGAGCTTCTACTTAACACCAAAATAGAGACCGCAAACCACTTAACAGCCATCTTCCCTTCCAGTTTATAGAGCTTTGTTATGTGCTGTGCTGGTAACCTGTTCAAACAGCCTCTTCCTCTGTTGTGTCCATTGAAAGGAGGACAGTTTCCTTGTCTGGGGTCTTCCTGACCAGCACTTTTATTGAAGGTCACCCAAAGGTTGAAGAGGTTCATTAATGTAAATGAGAGACTTCAAACAGATCCACCTGCCACATCCTCATCCCTCCCACCCCTCTGGCAGTTCCCACACAAGAGGTCTACCTGACTCTGCCCTGTGCTCCGGGGACTGGCTGACCAGCCATGGACCAGATGTCCAGAAGATCTGTCAGATACTCCTTCACATGTGAATATGAGGTAGCACCGTGGAACTCGATAGATATTTTATGTGATTAGGAAGATTTTTAAATTGAACCTGAACTTTAAAAAACAAACAAACAAACAGAAAAAGTACTGCAGGTTTGCACCTGCCCACTAGCATGGAGAAAAAAAGCTGTGAATGAGCGTCTGCAACTGCGCAAGTTCGGGCTGTACTTTGCGCCCGCACGGTGTGTGTACGGAGGGGATCGCCGAGGTCGCTTACTGCTAATTTTTGATGATGCAGCTTTTATGGCTACTTTGGGAAAATTTTTGTAGCTTGAAGACGAATCAATCAAATGCATCTGCTTCAGCACTAAAGTGCACCTGTACGGAAAAAAGTGCCCGTAGGGAGGGAGAAACCACTGAGGCACTGAAAATCACATGGTGGCCACACCATTCTTACATTTCTTTTCAATTCAAGAACTACAATCAATATTCCTGATTGATTGTACGATTTCCAAAATCTGACCAATGCATCACACGCATGTGTTTGCGTGATAAATTTTCCCCCAATTAAAAAAAAAACCCAAGGACTGAAAACTCAAAAAACAATTCCATGGGTCTATAAATCAAGAAATGGACAACCTATCCTACACCAATCCATTTTCATAGAAATTGATTAGAACAATCCACCACCCCGATCTTCTGTTATCGACTGCCCCCCTCCCTCTGCAGCCCCCCAAGTCAATCAGTTGGTGGGCCACACACTGCAAGTAAGATCCTGGCCATTCTCCTTTATTCATCAATTATTATTATTTAGTATTTATATATATATATATATAGTGCCAACATCTTCCACAGCGCTGTACAGAGTATTGTCTTGTCCCTCAGAGGGGCTCACAATCTAATCCCTACCATACTCCTAGTCTATGTGTGTATCGTGTAGTGTGTGTATCCTAGTCTAGGGCCAATTTAGGGGGGAGCCAATTAACTTATCAGTATGTTTTTGGGATGTGGGAGGAAACCCAAGTCCCTGGAGGAAACCCACACAGACACGGGAGAACATACAAACTCCTTGCAGGTAGTGCCCTGGCTAGGAATAGACCCGGAGACCCAGCGCTGCAAGGGGAGGGCGCTGACCACTGTGCCGCCATGCTGCCCGCTGCCTGAGTGATGTTGTCTTCACGCTCTCTGGCGATTGAAATAATGTGTGTGATTGTCTGATATTTTCCATCCTGCCTGACCCAGTAAAATGTGTTGGTTCTGGCAGATATCGGCCAATTCCCACCGATACAGCAGAATGGAACATATCAATTCTCCGTCTATTTGATAAAATGATTGAATTGAATGGTTGGTCGAGCAGGAAGATTGTGTAATGTGTGGCACCCTTACACCCCTGCAGAGAAGGCAGCAGAACAAGCAGTTCCTTGGAAGTCAGCGCTCTGCAATCTGGAGGGTTTATGGCCGGGACTTCCTGCCCAGAGATTTGCAGCTCTACAGCATAATGACTTTTATGACATAATAAATATTTACGCTAATAAGAAAGAAATCTTTTAGCGATAGGCTCAGCATAATATACATGATGTGATTGTTTCCTTTCCAAGCGCAGAGTTTACACTGAATATTGTCCTGTAGGGAGATCACCTGGGGAAGGCTTACATCAGGCCTGACCCTCCTGAGCCGGCATCGGGCCCTGACCCTCCTGAGCCGGCTGCACAGATGCCTGAGCTTACATCAGGCCTGACCCTCCTGAGCTTACATCAGGCCTGACCCTCCTGAGCTTACATCAGGCCTGACCCTCCTGAGCCGGCATCGGGCCTGACCCTCCTGAGCTTACATCAGGCCTGACCCTCCTGAGCTTACATCAGTCCTGACCCTCCTGAGCTTACATCAGGCCTGACCCTCCTGAGCTTACATCAGGCCTGACCCTCCTGAGCTTACATCAGGCCTGACCCTCCTGAGCTTACATCAGGCCTGACCCTCCTGAGCTTACATCAGGCCTGACCCTCCTGAGCTTACATCAGGCCTGACCCTCCTGAGCTTACATCAGGCCTGACCCTCCTGAGCTTACATCAGTCCTGACCCTCCTGAGCTTACATCAGTCCTGACCCTCCTGAGCTTACATCAGGCCTGACCCTCCTGAGCTTACATCAGGCCTGACCCTCCTGAGCTTACATCAGGCCTGACCCTCCTGAGCTTACATCAGGCCTGACCCTCCTGAGCTTACATCAGGCCTGACCCTCCTGAGCTTACATCAGGCCTGACCCTCCTGAGCTTACATCAGGCCTGACCCTCCTGAGCTTACATCAGTCCTGACCCTCCTGAGCTTACATCAGTCCTGACCCTCCTGAGCTTACATCAGTCCTGACCCTCCTGAGCTTACATCAGGCCTGACCCTCCTGAGCTTACATCAGTCCTGACCCTCCTGAGCTTACATCAGGCCTGACCCTCCTGAGCTTACATCAGGCCTGACCCTCCTGAGCTTACATCAGGCCTGACCCTCCTGAGCTTACATCAGGCCTGACCCTCCTGAGCTTACATCAGGCCTGACCCTCCTGAGCTTACATCAGGCCTGACCCTCCTGAGCTTACATCAGGCCTGACCCTCCTGAGCTTACATCAGGCCTGACCCTCCTGAGCTTACATCAGGCCTGACCCTCCTGAGCTTACATCAGTCCTGACCCTCCTGAGCTTACATCAGGCCTGACCCTCCTGAGCTTACATCAGGCCTGACCCTCCTGAGCTTACATCAGGCCTGACCCTCCTGAGCTTACATCAGGCCTGACCCTCCTGAGCTTACATCAGGCCTGACCCCCCTGAGCTTACATCAGGCCTGACCCTCCTGAGCTTACATCAGGCCTGACCCTCCTGAGCTTACATCAGGCCTGACCCTCCTGAGCTTACATCAGGCCTGACCCTCAAGGGATGGATTGGTACATTTTACTGCCCAAGGCAATGTCTTTACTGCCACGGACCGGACTGTGACTGCTGCCACTTACATGTTTGGCAATTTATGTGCATGAGTGTGCCAGCCCACAGCCCGCCCCTTGTTTCCTGCTGCCTTAGGCCATGGCCTTTTGGCCTTGCCTCAAATCCGGTCATGCTGGCCCTCCTAAGCCAGCTGCAGAGATGTCTGAGGGTCGATTCCCACCTGAGCGGATGCAAAACGGGCACGGGAAACACTCCGTCCATCCACTCCACGTCTGCCCGCTCTAAGCAATCGCCACTTCCTACCGCCAATCGCTTCATCAGAATGCACAAAAAATTCCGTTCTCAGCTGAATTGGGAACACAACTTTAGGGCTGGATTTCTGGAAAGGTACCAGAGGCTCGGGCCTAGGACGGCTGCTGCACAAGGGGGTGGCTGGACATAGGAGAGGGCGCTGCAAATGGGCAGAAACATAAGGAAAAGAGGAGAGCTGCTGCCCTGAGGGGGGCTGTACCAGAAAGGGGTGGGATTTTCATGCATAGATGGCAGGGGCTGCACATGGGAGAAGGCTGTACCAGAAAGGGGTGGGGTTGCCGTGCATAGATGTCAGGGGTTGTACATGGGAGGGGGGCTGTACAAGAAAGGGGTGGGGTTGCCCTGCATAGCTGTCACGGGCTGCACATGGGAAGGGGCTGTACCAGAAAGGGGTGGGGTTGCCGTGCATAGATGTCAGGGGCTGCACATGGGAGGAGGGCTGTACCAGAAAGGGGTGGGGTTTCTGTGCATAGCTGTCAGGGGCTGAACATGGGAGGGGGGCTGTACCAGAAAGGGGTGGGGTTTCTGTGCATAGTTGTCAGGGGCTGAACATGGGAAGGGGCTGTACCCGAAAGGGGTGGGGTTTCTGTGCATAGCTGTCAGGGGCTGAACATGGGAAGGGGCTGTACCAGAAAGGGGTGGGGTTTCTGTGCATAGCTGTCAGGGGCTGCACATGGGAAGGGGCTGTACCAGAAAGGGGTGGGGTTTCTGTGCATAGCTGTCAGGGGCTGAACATGGGAAGGGGCTGCACCAGAAAGGGGTGGGGTTTCTGTGCATAGCTGTCAGAGGCTGCACATGGGAAGGGGCTGTACCAGAAAGGGGTGGGGTTTCTGTGCATAGCTGTCAGGGGCTGCACATGGGAAGGGGCTGTACCAGAAAGGGGTGGGGTTTCAATGCATAGCTGTCAGGGGCTGCACATGGGAGGGGGGCTGTACCAGAAAAGGGTGGGGTTTATGTGCATAGCTGTCAGGGGCTGTACATGGGAGGGGGGCTGTACCAGAAATGGGTGGGGTTTCTGTGCATAGCTGTCAGGGGCTGAACATGGGAGGGGGCTGTACCAGAAATGGGTGGGGTCTATGTGCATAGCTGTCAGGGGCTGCACATGGGAGGGGGGTCTGAGAGAAGAGCCGGATGGACGCCGTGGGACCTCCTGACCTACAGTGGGCTGCAGAAAGCCCCAGGTGAGTACCAATTTCGTTTTTATTCAGAGCTCGGAGTCCCTTTAAACCAAAGTTGGTTGTAATTTATAAAAATGGCAGATCTCTCAGACTTTCAAAGAGGCCAAATTGTTGGTGCTCGTATGACAGGCGCTACTGTAACAGAAACTGCCCGAATGCTTGGCATTTCAAGAGGTCCTGTCTCAAAAGTAATGACTGCCTTTGAAAGAGAAAGAAAAACGTCCTCAGCAAAGCACAGTTGTGGCCGAAAGTCGAAGTTGTCTGACAGAGACCGTCGGACTCTAAATCGACTTGTTAGAAAAGCTCACAAGACCGCGGCTCCTAAAATCACTGCAGAGCTAAATGAACACTTACAGAATCCAGTTTCCACAAAAACTGGTCGTTGGGAGCTGCACAAATCTGGATTCGACGGAAGAACTGCAATCAGAAAACCTCTGCTCTCAAAGACAAATGTTTCAAAGCGTTTAGAGTGGTGTAGAAACCACCAGAATTGGACACTCGAGAAGTGGAAAATGTGATTTTCTCTGACGAATCATCGTTTACCTTATTTCTGACCTCCGGCCGAGTGTACGTTTGGCGACAGCTGAAAGAAGCATTTCATCCAGACTGCCTTCTCCCAACTGTAAAACATGGTGGGGGTTCTGTGATGATCTGGGGTGCTATTTCTTGGAAATCCACCGGGCCAATGATTTCCCTTCATGGAAGAATTAACAGCTGAGACTATTTAGGAATTTTGGGCGATCAAGTTCATCCTACGGTTCAAGAACTGTTCCTGGAGGGGAATGCCATCTTTCAGGATGATAATGCCCCAATCCATACAGCTAGAATTGTTAAAGAATGGCACGAGGAACAGTCTAATGACGTTGAGCATCTCATCTGGCCTCCCCAGACCTCAACATTATTGAGCATTTATGGCAGTTATTAGAGATTCAAGCAAGAAGTCGATTTCCGCCGCCATCATCTCTAAAAGAACTGGAGGGTGTTTTAACCTCCTTAGCGGTAACCACGTGCTGGACACGGGGTAAGCCGCCGCGGAGGATTCCTCAGGCCCTGCTGGGCCGATTTGCTAGCTGCGTGTTTGTTGCAATCGCCGCCGCCTGCCGCTGATGTGCCGCTACCCGCCGTGATACAGGGGCCCCCCCGCATACCCCTTGCGCAGCTTGGCCAATCGGCGCCAGGCTGCGCTATAGGGTGGATCGGGATTCCCTGTGACGTCACGACGTTGGCGACGTCAATGATGCCTCGACATTTCGTCGCCATGGCGACGGGGGAAGCCCTCAAGGAAATCCCGTTCAGAACGGGATTTCCTTATGGGCAAGCGGTGCCGGCGCGATCTAACGGTACGTGGGGACGCCGCAGGGAGGGGGGAAGCATGTAGCTAGTGCTAGGCTAGCTACATGCTAAAAAATAAAAGTGAGAAAAACCCTCCCGCGACCACGCAGCCGCACAATTCATACCGCCATGGAGGTTAACTGAAGAATGGGCTAAAATTCCTTTGGAAACAATTCACAATTTGTATAAATCAATACCTCGGAGGATTGAGGCTGTAATTGCCGCAAAAGGTGAACCTACACCATATTAATATATATTGTCGATTTTCAAGGTGTTTCCATTATTTTGTCCAACTCCTGTATATGTATATATATATATATATATATATATATATATATATATATATATATATATATATATATATATATATATATATATATATATGTATATATATATATATATATATATACACACACACACACGTATCAGGTAGAAGTGGCTCTGAGTAGTCTTGCATTAATCATAACATACCCCCCAACACTTTGAGATAAGGAAGAGGGACACTTAAGCCACACCCCTAACCACGCCCCCGACACACCCCTAGTCTTGTATACCATAAAAATTTCATAAGAAAAATATGTTGATTTACAATTAAAACACGCTGTTACTTTATTTCCTGGTTCATTTTCCTTCATATTTACACATGAAAATAAGAAATATATCCATTTAAAAGCTGGGAACAATGTTTAGAGTCCAACCCTCTTTTCAGTAGAAAAATACATATATGTACATAGATCTGTGCATCAGTCCTGAAAGAGGGACAAATGACGGAGAAAGAGGGACAGAGGGGCGGGGCTCCAGTTGGGAGGTATGTACGGTAGTAATAATAATATTGATAATAACAACGATAATAATAATAGTGTAATTATTAGCAGTATTATTATTATTAATACAAACATTTTTGTTGTGTGAAAGTTCATTGATTCTGTTAGCCGTTGCTTGTATTGAACTGTTGACACTTTTTTCTGATACAATTGTTAGAACAGGTCCTCGACTAGGAAGTCACATAACTGGTCTGAACATTTGAGTTCTGTGTTTTCTCTATGCCACACATGGGAGAACTGTCCAGGCAGGAAGGGGTTACACATGGGGAGAGCTGCTCGGGCAGGAATGGGTTACACATGGGTAGATCCGGGCAGGAAGGGGTTACACATGGGGAGAGCTGCTCGGGCAGGAATGGGTTACACATGGGTAGATCCGGGCAGGAAGGGGTTACACATGGGGAGAGCTGCTCGGGCAGGAATGGGTTACACATGGGTAGATCCAGGAAGGGGTTACACATGGGGAGAGCTGCTCGGGCAGGAATGGGTTACACATGGGGAGAGCTGTCCAAGTAGGAAGGGGTTACACATGGGGAGATGTCCGGACAGGAAGGGGTTACACATGGGAGAGCTGTCCGGGCAGGAAGGGGTTACACATGGGGAGATGTCCGGGCAGGAAGAGGTTACACATGGGAGAGCTGTCCGGGCAGGAAGGGGTTACACATGGGGACATCTGTCCAGGCAGGAAGGGGTTACACATAAGGGAGCTGTCCGGACAGGAAGGGGTTACACATGGGGAGAGCAGTCCGGGCAGGAAGGGGTTACACATGGGGGAGCTGTCCGGGCAGGAAGGGGTTACACATGGGGGAGCTGTCCGGGCAGGAAGGGGTTACACATGGGGAGAGCTGTCCGGGCAGGAAGGGGTTACACATGGGGAGAGCAGTCCGGGCAGGAAGGGGTTACACATGGGGGAGCTGTCCGGGCAGGAAGGGGTTACACATGGGGGAGCTGTCCGGGCAGGAAGGGGTTACACATGGGGAGAGCTGTCCGGACAGGAAGGGGTTACACATGGGGAGAGCTGTCCGGGCAGGAAGGGGTTACACATGGGAGAGCTGTCCGGGCAGGAAGGGGTTACACATGGGGGAGCTGTCCGGGCAGGAAGGGGTTACACATGGGGAGAGCTGTCCGGACAGGAAGGGGTTACACATGGGGAGAGCTGTCCGGGCAGGAAGGGGTTACACATGGGGGAGCTCTCCGGGCAGGAAGGGGTTACAGCAGTCAGTCAGTTACACTGCAGCAGAACTTTGACCTGTCTTGTATGAGCTGATAATAAATTGCCTCTTGTGCACTTCTGCTGCTGATCTGCCTCCAGCGCAGAGAATGGGAGGGGGGGGGGTGCGAGGAACTAGAGAATAATGCTGGGAATACACGATGCGTTTCTGCCGCAGATAGATGGTTCGAGAGCGTTGTGAATGAGAGAATTGTGAGTGGAGAGAATTGTGAGTGGAGAGAATTGTGAGTGGGGGGAATTGTGAGTGGAGGGAATTGTGAGTGGAGAGAATTGTGAGTGGAGAGAATTGTGAGTGGAGGGAATTGTGACTGAGTGGAGAGAATTGTGAGTGGAGGGAATTGTGAGTGGGGGGAATTGTGAGTGGAGAGAATAGTGAGTGGAGAGAATAGTGAATGGAGAGAATTGTGAGTGGAGAGAATAGTGAGTGGAGAGAATTGTTAGTGGAGGGAATAGTGAATGGAGAGAATTGTGAATGATAGAATTGTGAGTGGAGAGAATAGTGAGTGGAGAGAATTGTGAGTGGAGATAATAGTGAATTGAGAGAATTGTGAGTGGAGAGAATTGTGAGTGGAGAGAATAGTGAATTGAGAGAATTGTGAGTGGAGAGAATTGTGAGTGGAGAGAATTGTGAGTGGAGAGAATTGTGAGTGGAGGGAATTGTGAGTGGAGAGAATTGTGAATGAGAGAATTGTGAGTGGAGAGAATTGTGAATGAGAGAATTGTGAGTGGAAAGAATTGTGAGTGGAGAGAATTGTGAATGGAGAGAATTGTGAGTGGAGGGAATTGTGAGTGGAGAGAATTGTGAGTGGAGGGAATTGTGAGTGGAGAGAATTGTTAGTAGAGGGAATAGTGAATGGAGAGAATAGTGAGTGAAGAGAATAGTGAATGGAGAGAATTGTGAGTGGAGAGAATAGTGAGTGGAGAGAATTGTTAGTGGAGGGAATAGTGAATTGAGAGAATTGTGAGTGGAGAGAATTGTGAGTGGAGAGAATAGTGAATTGAGAGAATTGTGAGTGGAGAGAATTGTGAGTGGAGAGAATTGTGAATGAGAGAATTGTGAGTGGAGAGAATTGTGAGTGGAGAGAATTGTGAGTGGAGAGAATTGTGAGTGGAGAGAATAGTGAATTGAGAGAATTGTGAGTGGAGAGAATTGTGAGTGGAGAGAATTGTGAATGAGAGAATTGTGAGTGGAGAGAATTGTGAGTGGAGAGAATTGTGAGTGGAGAGAATTGTGAATGAGAGAATTGTGAGTGGAGGGAATTGTGAATGAGAGAATTGTGAGTGGAGGGAATTGTGAATGAGAGAATTGTGAGTGGAGGGAATTGTGAGTGGAGAGAATTGTGAGTGGAGTGAATTGTGAGTGGAGAGAATTGTGAGTGGAGAGAATTGTGAGTGGAGGGAATTGTGAGTGGAGAGAATTGTGAGTGGAGTGAATTGTGAGTGGAGAGAATTGTTAGTGGAGGGAATAGTGAGTGGAGAGAATTGTGAGTGGAGAGAATTGTGAGTGGAGAGGGGAAGTACAGCTGTTTAGCATTTTATGGTTTGGAGAGCAGCCTGCTGTCTCTGTTTGGCTCTCTGGGTTCCTGGCCAGCCTTGGACAATGGAGAGGAGAGGGGTCCAGGCTGAGGTGTGAGGTGGAAGCTGAGGATGAAAGGATGTCCAGGAGGAAGAATAGGCTGGGCCTCATTGTCTGCAGAGGACAGGGCCAGGTGCCTGATAGTCTGGGTGGGAGGAACAGAGGGGGGGATCCTCTATAGAAGGTGAGGTCTAGCACGTGGCCATCAGCCCTCCCCCATCTATGACCAATCTCATTGGGGATCTCTCTTTGGGTTGCCTGTAGATGTCCATGCATTACATTCCTGGTGACAGCGACAGATCGGGACATCAGTGCTGCACATTGGCCGCATGTCGCATCGCATACAGGTCAATGAATAGTACGCTTCGCTGTAACCGATAACGCAGATGTTTTGCCATAAGGCACTGCATGCTGTGTGATGTGCAGTGCGGTAAGTTGCGTTACAAAGCGTCCATTATACCACAACACACCCCGGTGACCGCGGCCTTATCCTGGTCAATCAACCATTCCATTAGATCATTTTATCAGATGATCGGAGAAGCAATTATTATTATTATTATTTTATTATTATTTTTTATTTATATAGTGCCAACATATTCCGCAGTGCTTTACAAAGCACAATAAGACGACAAGAGGAACATAGATACAACTAACAAAATGTACAGCAGAGTTCCAAGCAGCACAAATATTGTGACAAAAACAGTAAACAAAAAATAAAACTTGTCCGACATCTGCCTGAATCAACAAATCTGTTCAATCAAGTAGAATGGAAAATATCGGAAAGGAGTCGGATAATGTTCGTATGATTTTGATAGATTTTTGCTGTCAGAGAATGGAGGCGCGACATCGTTCAGATCAATTAGGGATGGTCGGAAATGCCAATTTCCGATTCCACGGTAAATCCGCATTCCGCCATTGCCAAATACCGATTCCGCTTTCCGGAAAACGCGGAAATTCCGCCCGACTTTAACATTGATTTTCTCAAAAACTATAAGGTCTTTTTGAAACTTTTTTTTGCATCTTGTTCAGGAGATTCTGTTTAATAAACCCTGAAAATGTGGTGTTTCCAGGACTTACAGGGGCTTTGCTATTAACCGCTAAAGTCGGCGTATTTTTACTGTAAAGTAAAATGCAGAAAACAGGCAGATGCAGATTTTCTGCATTTTACATTACAGTAAAAATCAGCCGATTTTAGCGGTTAATAGCAAAGCCCCCTTAAGTCCTAAAAAGACCAAATTTTCAGGGTTTATTAAACTGAATCTCCTGAACAAGATGCAAAAAAAAGTTTTCAAAAAACCTTATAGTTTTTGAGAAAATTGATGTTAAAGTCGGGCAGAATTTCTGTGATTTCCTAATGCACTTGCATTACCGATTTCCGCATTCCCATGCGGAAATGCAATTTCCGATCGGAATTTCGGAAATTGCATTTCCGCGGAATCCGAATGAGCATCCCTAAGATTAATGAGTGAAGGAGAATGGCCAGGATCCCGCTTGCAGTGTGTGGGTCATTAGTCAATCCTCTTTCCATTGACCACACTGTTCTCAATCGCCCAATACAGTCATCTGCTGAAAGAGAACCCCAGACGAAGCGCAGGTAAGAATACACATGGTTGCCGAAGAAGAGGGAAGCCTGTAGATGCTGTAGAGGCTTTCTGTGTCCTCCCCCTCGCCGGGACCCATCGGAAGATCCGCTCTGTGCTGCTCTTCATGCTCTGGCACAGTACTGCTGCACTCATTCCTGAAGAGGCCACACCTCCAATCTTCAGTCTGACAAGCCCTTCTTCGGGGGTCCGGGAGCAGGGATGGTCAGAAATGCCGATTACTGATTCCGCTGATTTCCGATCGGTTTCTGATTTCCCAGTTCGGATTTCCGAGTAGTGGGTTTTTTTTGGTCTTTTTTTCCATTCTCTGATTGGCCAAATACTTCTGAGTTCTGTGATTGGCCTTAAATTACCGAGTTGCTTTAATAAAGTATTTCTGCAGAAATCCGATCTCTGAAATCCGAAATTTGGAAATTTCAATTCCGCGAAATCTAAATGAGCATCCCTATCTGGGAGCAGCGATGGGCGTCCGGAGACCGGCGTGGGAGGCCTCAGCAGCGATGGGCGTCCGGAGGCCGGCGTGGGAGGCCTCAGCAGAGATGGGCGTCCGGAGGCCGGCGTGGGAGGCCTCAGCAGCGATGGGGGTCCGGAGGCCGGCGTGGGAGGCCTCAGCAGCGATGGGCGTCCGGAGGCCGGCGTGGGAGGCCTCAGCAGAGATGGGCGTCCGGAGGCCGGCGTGGGAGGCCTTAGCAGCGATGGGGGTCCAGAGGCCGGCGTGGGAGGCCTCAGCAGCGATGGGCGTCCGGAGGCCGGCGTGGGAGGCCTCAGCAGCGATGGGCGTCCGGAGGCTGGCGTGGGAGGCCTCAGCAGCGATGGGGGTCCGGAGGCCGGTGGGGGAGGCCTCAGCAGCATCGTACTGTACTTAGGTGAGTATGTGGACAGGGGATCTGAGGGTCACCCCAGGTACACTTTAATCTCTTCATTTAAGGGCTCCTGATGTTAGAATCTCGATGTTGCTGAAAGATGCAGCATGTGAGATGTTTAGCGATGTCCGACGCCTGAGCGACCCCCGAGCGCGTTGTTCTTACACTCACCCTGTTCACCGGAATGCCACTCCTCGCACTTCATCCCTCCTCCTTCATAGTAACAGAATCATCACTGGCCTCTGAGCTCGTCTGTACAGCACTCTGCCGCTTCACATTACTATGCAATTATATTGTCTGTTCCGCTGTGATGTAACGCACTGAGCCTTAGACTGCGGCATAAACAACATTGTGTGGTAGCTGTACACACATTACATCCTGGGCCGAGATGGCACCAAACAACCACCGAGTCCTAGCTAGAGATGGCCCAAACCTCCGATTTTAGGTTCGCAGAACCACCGAAAGTTCGCCTGGACCCGTTCGCATGCGAACTGTTTGGGCCATCTCTAGTCCTAGCGTGTGTATGAGGATTCAGTTGTATCTATAGTCACATTGTACAAACAATTATGGGTTTTACACTTCAGTGTGGGATATATATATACCACTCCTATGCACGCCTACAGGACTTCTCAAGAGCCGCCCCCACCCTATGGAACTCCCTCCCACCCCCACTCAGACTCCTTCCTTCAGCACCTTCAAGCAAGCAATCAAAAGACATTGGCCTACCCCCATCTACCAGACTTTTACCCTCTCAGACAAGCACCATTTCACAGCTCTACCTTATGTGTCCCTCCCCCCTTCCCTAGATTGTAAGCCTTTGGCAGGTCCCCCGCCCCTTTAGTGTTTCCTACTTGATCTTGAAACCCCACCAGTACCACCTTTCTAATGTACTATCTCAGGCTTGCATTGCTGGGTCTCGGTAAAATCACATGATTATGCATCTTATACTGTTTGCATGTATAAACTTGTGCTATATTGTATAACAGTGCACTACTTCTGTCCCCTTGTTTACATTGCATGCATCCCTGTATATTGTCCAGCCTGTTGTTGCTGCTTTATAAATACAATAAATAATTAGATTGTAAGCTCACAAGGGCAGGGCTCTCTCCCCCTTTGTGTCCTGGAAATCATTGTATATTTTACTCATCATGTTACTTTTACTACTGTCATTATCAATTCTGTATCTTTTATTCTGTATTTTGTGTTGTTTTTGTATTTTGTCACCAATTCTGTATTTTGTATATTGGTGTACATCATTGTCTGTATTATTATATATAGAGAGCATGTCTGTATTATTATATATAGAGAGCATGCCTGTATTATTATATATAGAGAGCATGCCTGTATTATTATATATAGAGAGCATGTCTGTATTATTATATATAGAGAGCATGTCTGTATTATTATATATAGAGAGCATGTCTGTATTATTATATATAGAGAGCATGTCTGTATTATTATATATAGAGAGCATGTCTGTATTATTATATATAGAGAGCATGTCTGTATTATTATATATAGAGAGCATGTCTGTATTATTATATATAGAGAGCATGCCTGTATTATTATATATAGAGAGCATGTCTGTATTATTATATATAGAGAGCATGTCTGTATTATTATATATAGAGAGCATGTCTGTATTATTATATATAGAGAGCATGTCTGTATTATTATATATAGAGAGCATGTCTGTATTCTTATATATAGAGAGCATGTCTGTATTCTTATATATAGAGAGCATGTCTGTATTCTTATATATAGAGAGCATGTCTGTATTATTATATATAGAGAGCATGTCTGTATTATTATATATAGAGAGCATGTCTGTATTATTATATATAGAGAGCATGTCTGTATTATTATATATAGAGAGCATATCTGTATTATTATATATAGAGAGCATGTCTATATTATTATATGTAGAGAGCATGTCTGTATTATTATATATAGAGAGCATGTCTGTATTATTATATATAGAGAGCATGTCTGTATTATTATATATAGAGAGCATGTCTGTATTATTATATATAGAGAGCATGTCTGTATTATTATATATAGAGAGCATGTCTGTATTATTATATATAGAGAGCATGTCTGTATTATTATATCTAGAGAGCATGCCTGTATTATTATATATAGAGAGCATGCCTGTATTATTATATATAGAGAGCATGTCTGTATTATTATATATAGAGAGCATGTCTGTATTATTATATATAGAGAGCATGTCTGTATTATTATATATAGAGAGCATGTCTGTATTATTATATATAGAGAGCATGCCTGTATTATTATATATAGAGAGCATGTCTGTATTATTATATATAGAGAGCATGCCTGTATTATTATATATAGAGAGCATGCCTGTATTATTATATATAGAGAGCATGTCTGTATTATTATATATAGAGAGCATGTCTGTATTATTATATATAGAGAGCATGTCTGTATTATTATATATAGAGAGCATGCCTGTATTATTATATATAGAGAGCATGCCTGTATTATTATATATAGAGAGCATGTCTGTATTATTATATATAGAGAGCATGTCTGTATTATTATATATAGAGAGCATGTCTGTATTATTATATATAGAGAGCATGTCTGTATTATTATATATAGAGAGCATGTCTGTATTATTATATATAGAGAGCATGTCTGTATTATTATATATAGAGAGCATGTCTGTATTATTATATATAGAGAGCATGTCTGTATTATTATATATAGAGAGCATGTCTGTATTATTATATATAGAGAGCATGTCTGTATTATTATATATAGAGAGCATGTCTGTATTATTATATATAGAGAGCATGTCTGTATTTATACAAAGAGTAACAATACAAATTAACTAACCGTGATATTGCTGGTGAAAATGATTATTTCTATTTGTCTTATTTTCCATTTTATTATTGGTAATACTACTGCTACTATATACAACAATAACATTATTTTATTATCAGTAATACTACTATTGTTGTTTGCAGGGCCTTTGTTTGTACTGTTTAGTCACACTGTTGTGTATAATAATAACAATCTGAATATAATGATGTCTTCTTCAAATAGTTTTAAGAATCCTAATTGACATTTCGCACAGACATTCCTGTATGGAAGCTTTCTAGTTCCTGTAAACCCCCCAACAAGTCCCCAGAAGCTGCGGTCCTCCATCACTGGGTACTCTCCTAATATCTACAGTATGCTATTCTCATTAGTCATGCTGGTGTTTGTAGTATTTATTTGCTGTATTTACATGGTGCTGACATGCTACACAGTGCTGTATAAAGTGTGTCTGCAGCACTATTCACATCTGTCCCCTGGTCTTCAAAAGAGTTTACAATACAATACAATGCAATACAATACAATACAATGCAATACAATAACATTTCTATAGCGCTTTTCTCCCATAGGACTCAATCAGTGACACACTCTACATAATAACAATTTTATGTAAATACATTTTATTTATTGCTTTAGCATGAACAGGAAAAGTAATTCAAACAAGGTAATGGCTGGATGGTGTAATGGTTAAGGGCTCTGCCTCTGACACAGGAGACCAGGGTTCCGATCTCGGCTCTGCCTGTTCAGAAAGCCTGCACCTATTCAGTAGGAGACCTTAGGCAAGTCTCCCTAACACTGCTACTGCCTATAGAGTGCCCCCTAGTGGCTGCAGCTCTGGCGCTTTGAGTCCGCCAGGAGAAAAGCGCGATATAAATGTTATTTGTCTTGTCTTGTAATAAACAAGTGTCTTAACTCACACTCACTGCACCTTGTTGCCAGTGTCTCACTGTGGGCGAATTTCCAGTGTTTAATGTATTAGTTTAGCCTTCTGTCTGACTGCAGCCATGAGGGCAGTATGTGGACAGCACATTACACACATTTGGCCATTATCTAATTCACTTTTTCTCCTGATTTATCTCCTTGGAGATAATTTCTCATTTTCAGTTTAGAATGACTCTTCATCATTTTGCAAATGAAAAAGTACCAAAAAGTTGATGACAAAGTTCTGTCACAATTATTCTGAGTGTTTTCCTACTTGCTGGTGGCTTACCAGATATTTTACTGATAGGTTGTGAATATATGTCCTGGTAGAAAGCTTAGAAGAATTAGTGAATTGAATGTTAGGAATGTGAGTTAGTCGCCACCATGTTCTCCAGCTTAGAGCGTTTATCAAGAAAGACTTCTTCAGCCAGGAATCTTTTTATTTCATGAATTCCATTGTCATAAATCTCTGGGTAATGATTATATCTCCTGTATATGGCTGTCATTCTATTGATCAGGACAATTAGGTGATGTGATGTTTATGGTTATACTCGGTCATTATAGTAGTTTATGCTTTTGATTCTGATCTGCGTGGCACAAAGAGGAAGGGAAAGTATGAAGAACTGCTATAATGAACTGTAAAATGCAGTAAAGTCAGATTATGAGCTGTAAAATGAGCAGAATTGGAGAAAGAAACTGAGAAATAAAATCATTATTCTGCGATTTACTCCATTTCTCGACTCCTGTCCTACCTCCGATATCTGACTTATTATTAAGTTATTGTTGCTGATGTCCCCCCTTCCCATAAAGGCAGTGGCTTAGCAATATGGGGTGCAGAGGCTGTGACCACGCCGGGGCTCCTTGGGCCAGAGGGGCCCTTGGGCCAGAGGGGCCCTCCCTCTACCTATAGCAGTATTATCTCTCTATTGGTCCTGTGCTGGTAATAATCACTTCTATAGATACATTGAATAGTGGTAATCCTTACCAAACAGTTCCCCATCCCCTTCCTGCACCTCTGACACTGTAGTTGCCATTTGTGGGTTTTTGGTGCGTCGTATCAATTGTTATGTATCGAGTGCTTGGGGCGGGCCCATTGTAAATCTTGCATTGGGTCCCACAGCTCCTTAGTTATGCCACTGCATAAAGGCCCTTATTCTCCTAGGAGATCATTTTTCATCTTCTGTTTAAAATAACTTTTGCACTCTTCAATTCAAAAAGAACCAAATTGTAGTTACTTTACTTCTGCTGGTGGCTTAAGGTGTACGAGAGATGAGGCCCCCGCCATAAAATCTCCATACCTGGGGCTTCCTCCAGCCTGATCACTCCCACGCCGTCCATTTCTCAATCTCTGTTCTCCCACAATTGTTCCCAGAAAGTCTTCTGGTCCGGGGGTCACTGTGCATGTAGTCTGTGCGCGTTCCCGCTGCTTTCACTACTACACCGCGCTCAGTACTGCTGCGCAGGCACAGAACACTCCCGCCGTGTTCACTACTACACTGCATTCACTACTACGCCGTGCTCAGCACTGCTGCGCAGGCACAGAACACTCCTGCCGCGTTCACTACTACACTTCGTTCACTACTATGCCGCGTTCACTACTACATTGTGCTCAGTACTGCTGCGCAGGCACAGAACACTCCCGCCGTGTTCACTACTACACCGCGTTCACTACTACACTGTGTTCACTACTACACTGCATTCACTACTACGCCACGCTCAGTACTGCTGCGCAGGCACAGAACACTCCTGGCGACCAGAGCGAGACAGGGGAGCACCTGGCCAGACTGGAGGATTTTTGTGGCCAGTTGCGGGTGAACGGAGAGCGAGAAGGGGGCGGCGTGGGTGCGATAGGCTGGAGGGGGCTGGAGGAAGCCCCAGGTATGTATGTTTTATAGTGGGGGCCTAGTCTCTCTGGTACACTTTAAAGGCATTTTATTAATAAGATTCGAAAATATTCCCTAGGAGAAAACTGAAATGAACAAGGACAAAAGTGACAAATAAAGCAGCAAAGCGTTATATACGAGCCAGAGGAAACTCGACAAATCTAGTGTGTGTACAGCGCCCCCCCCCACCCCCCAATGCCTCAGCCAGTAATGAGGCTGGCGGATCGATTCAGACGAGCGCTGACCAACAGTATTGTCCCCCCTGCTCCCCCCACCAGCTGCGTTTTCCATCCCCCCCCCGCGTAGCAAGTCCTGATCCCTCTCAGGCAGCTGTGGGACTTCTCTAGAGTAGCTCCTATTATCTGGAACACTCTTCCATTTCATATTAGGTACCTCCCAACTTTAGTGCCTAGTCACATGGGCAGTGTATGCAGCCCATCATCCCCTGCCCCCGCCACCCCCATTGCACAGCAGATTGGAGGTAGGATGGGATAAGGGGGCTCTGACATACATCTATGGTTGCCCCGCCATAGCCACTGGCAGAGCATTAAATGATGTGATGAAGAGGTTCATTATTTCCCCACATCACAGGACAATGCTCAATCACTTGCTGATTGTCTTCCCTCCTCCCATCTCCTGCTGTAGCTAAGCAGCACGTCTGTACAGTGATCAGTCCCTCAAGTGTCGCCCCAATGAACAGTCAATGATTATTAAGGGCAGCATGACTTTAGCGTGTGTAGCAGGCTTTAGATTGGAAGCTCCTTGGCACAGGATGCTTCACCACTCCTGTGTGTGTCCTGGCCTTATTGCTTGTTTGGAGTGATTTTAATATATAACACTATATATATGTCCTGAATTCACTGAGCTTCATCACACACTTTATCGAACGTTTGGTAATTTACCTCATGAGGAAAATCTAATTTTGAATCCACTAAGGTGTTATAGATTTATTGTTCATATTGAAAGGCTTTATTCAAACCAAAAACATTATGGTGCCAATAAGAAAAGTCGGGTACAAACATACAAAGCAGAGTGAAAAAAGTTCTGCAATGAAAAGGACATGGAGGTTGCATAGCAACAATAACGAGATAAACATCAATCAAAGTACATCAAGCAATCATAGGGTATACAGAGGAAGGGGCGGCCGAAGGAGCAGAAGATAATGGGGGTAATTGTAAGCCATCACAATAGGTAGTCCAAGGATCCCGAATAGCATTACATCTGTCCAGGTTATCCATTGAGGCATGAAATAATCTATCACAGAGTCTAATAATAATATTCATTCTATCAGGCGGGGAACACACTTGTCTTTCAGTTTTCCTGCGTACTTTTTCTGCACACCAAGTGTGTCTCTATGCAGGAAAACGCGTGTGTGTTTTCACAGCAGCTGATGATACAGAAAACTGACCAAATGTGCAGAGTCAGGATGCAGAATGTCAGCTTTTTTTCTGTACAACACAGATAGGCCTGGAGCACACCAAAAACCGCTAGCAGATCCGCAAAATGCTAGCAGATTTTGAAACGCTTTTTGTTATTTTTCTATGGCGTTTTGCTAGCGTTTTGCGGATTGCTGCAGCGGATTTCAGTATAGTAGATTTCATATATTGTTACAGTAAAGCTGTTACTGAACAGCTTCTGTAACAAAAACGCCGGCAAAACCGCTCTGAACAGGCGTTTTTCAGAGCAGTTTGCGTTTTTCCTATACTTAACATTGAGGCAGAAACGCCTCCACAATCCAAAATCTGCAGCAACCCGGGAGTATGCGTTTCTGCAAAACGCCTCCCGCTCTGGTGTGCACCAGCCCATTGAGATACATTACCCTAGCGGATCCGCAGCCGCAGGCGGATCGCAAACCGCAGCAGAACCGCTCAGGTGTGCACTAGGCCTAAGTGTGAACTAGCTCATTGCTAAACATGAGTTCTCCGTTTTTCTGTGCAGAAAATGCGCACAAAGACAGTCCAGTGTGTTCCCTGCCTCTGTAATCATAGAAATAGAAAGGTTGGCAGATTTAGAAGCAATAGCCCATAAAGCAGATAGCAGAAGATATCTATACAATGTGTGAAACTTGCCGGAATGATGGCGTTAGGTGAGAACAACAAAGCTTTCTCCTAAAGCCCCATCTACACGATACGATTCTTTGTGCGATTCGATTACGATTCTGTTTACGATCTGATTAAATCTGATATGTCCGATCAGCATTCGATTCAATTCGATTTGCAATTGCAAAACAATGGCAAATCGAATTAAATCGAATCGAATCCCGATCGGACATATCGGATTTAATCAGATTGTAAATAGAATCGTAATCAAATCGCACAAAGAAACGTATCGTGTAGATGGGGCTTAAAGAGACTCTGCAACAAATTTTTCATCCTTATTTCTTCTATCCTATAAGTTCCAATACCTGTTATAATGTGCTCTGTCTAACTGTAGCCTTTTCTAGTTGCACAGTGGCTGTATTATCTCTGTTATATGATCTAATCTTCTCTCCTCTGTCGGGCTCAGGCACTCAGGCTGGAATGTGCTGTGCTGCTTGTGATTGGATAGAAGCTATACACACCCTCTCCAGGCCCCCTGCACACTCTGTATGACTCACACACTGAGCTACTCTCAACCTATCACTTGCTATGTCTTATGTTTGTAAACACTGCCTAAAACTGGCAATTACAAGCCAGGATTGCAGCAGGGAGTGGCAGAAACAGCACAGAGGGGCACTGGGGAACATAAGAATAGAATGGTATGCTTTTTATTGTAAGAATTTTAGAGTACAGATTATCTTTAAGCAGGGACGGATCTGGGGGGGGGCAAGCGGGTATCTTGCCCCAGGCGCAGTTTGTTGAATTCTTAAAAAGGCGGCAAAATGAATGGCAGTTTAGGCGCCAAAACCTGACCTTTAGGCGCCAAAACCTGAGCTTGCCCCAGGCGCAACTTGGTCTTGATCCGTCCCTGTCTTTAAGTAATGTGAATAGAGACAGAAAAAATCAAACAGGCTAGATTATCCCATCCGGTCCGAAATCTTGGGCTATAGGGCAATCCCACAAAATATGAACAATGTACCCTCACTATTACATTCTCGTAAACAAATGGGGAAAACATTCTATGCAATTATACAGCGATATAATACCACCGAAGCATTCGTTTAATAGCGCTGTCCTTCAGGACATTAGAAGAAGACGCTGAGGCAACATTAGCCCAAATCTTGGACCAAATATTGGGATCAACTTCCTCTCCAAGATCGTGTTCCCATTGTAGCATATAAGGTAGTTTATCATCTGTGGCCGCACCAACCAAGGTGATATACATTTATTGAATGTTTTATCGATAAAACATTCCATAATTCTATAACACCCGAGTGAATTCAAAATTAGATTTTACTCATGAGGTAAATTATCAAACGTTCGATAAAGTGTTAGATGAAGCTCAGTGAATAGTGTCATATGTGATATCTTGGTGCCTTATAAATACAGGAATACACAGAGTGCACAATGCAGAAATGTAAATAGGCGCTACAGATGCTGAATGACTGCTGCCCTAGTGGGGAATACATAGTTACACTTTCTTATGTATGAGTTGCAAAGCTTTGCAGAAAGCTGTACAGAAGCTGCTGCAGAGGTGGTGAGACTCTGAACATTGCTCTGTGCTCAAACTCAGCAGATACTCACTACGCCCAGCTGTGCACAGACACGGGTACACCAGATTTCCAGATCATTATTATTATGTATTTAATTATATAGCACTGACATCTTCTGCAGCACATTACAGAGTACATTGTCATGTCGCTGACTGTCCTCAGAGGAGTTCACAATCTAACTCTACCATAGTCATAGTCTAATGTCCTACCATATTATTATTATGTATTTATATAGCACTGACATCTTCTGCAGCACATTGCAGAGTACATAGTCATGTCACTGACTGTCCTCAGAGGAGCTCACACTCTAATCCTACCATAGTCATAGTGTAATGCCCTACCATATTATCATTATGTATTTATATAGCACTGACATCTTCTGCAGCACATTACAGAGTACATAGTCATGTCACTGACTGTCCTCAGAGGAGCTCACACTCTAATCCTACCATAGTCATAGTGTAATGCCCTACCATATTATCATTATGTATTTATATAGCACTGACATCTTCTGCAGCACATTACAGAGTACATAGTCATGTCACTGACTGTCCTCAGAGGAGCTCACACTCTAATCCTACCATAGTCATAGTGTAATGTCCTACCATATTATCATTATGTATTTATATAGCACTGACATCTCCTGCAGCACATTACAGAGTACATAGTCATGTCACTGACTGTCCTCAGAGGAGCTCACACTCTAATCCTACCATAGTCATAGTGTAATGTCCTACCATATTATTATTATGTATTTATATAGCACTGACATCTCCTGCAGCACTTTACAGAGTACATAGTCATGTCACTGACTGTCCTCAGGGGAGCTCACAATCTAATCCTACCATAGTCATAGTCTAATGCCCTCCCATATTATTATTATGTATTTATATAGCACTGGCATCTCCTGCAGCACATTACAGAGTACATAGTCATGTCACTGACTGTCCTCAGAGGAGCTCACAATCTAATCCTACCGTAGTCATAGTCTAATGTCCTACCATATTATTATTATGTATTTGTATAGCATTGACATCTTCTGCAGCATATTACAGAGTACATAGTCATGTCACTGACTGTCCTCAGAGGAGCTCACACTCTAATCCTACCATAGTCATAGTGTAATGTCCTATCATATTATTATTATGTATTTATATAGCACTGACATCTTCGGCAGCACTTTACAGAGTACATAGTCATGTCACTGACTGTCCTCAGAGGAGCTGACAATCTAATACTACCATAGTCATAGTCTAATGTCCTCCCATATTATTATTATGTATTTATATAGCACTGACACCTTCTGCAGCACATTACAGAGTACATAGTCATGTCACTGACTGTCCTCAGAGGAGCTCACAATCTAATCCTACCGTAGTCATAGTCTAATGTCCTACCATATTATTATTATGTATTTGTATAGCATTGACATCTTCTGCAGCACATTACAGAGTACATAGTCATGTCACTGACTGTCATCAGAGGAGCTCATACTCTAATCCCTACCATAGTCATAGTCTAATGTCCTACCATATTATTATTATGTATTTATATAGCACTGCCATCTTCTGCAGCACATTACAGAGTACATAGTCATGTCACTGACTCTCCTCAGAGGGGCTCACAATCTAATCCTACCATGGTCATAGTCTAGTGTCCTACCATATTATTATTATGTATTTATATAGCACTGACATCTCCTGCAGTACATTGCAGGGTACATAGTCATGTCACTGACTGTCCTCAGAGGAGCTCACACTCTAATCCTACCATAGTCATAGTCTAGTGTCCTACCATATTATTATTATGTATTTATATAGCACTGCCATCTTCTGCAGCACATTACAGAGTACATAGTCATGTCACTGACTGTCCTCAGGGGAGCTCACAATCTAATCCTACCATAGTCATAGTCTAATGCCCTACCATATTATTATTATGTATTTATATAGCACTGGCATCTCCTGCAGCACATTACAGAGTACATAGTCATGTCACTGACTGTCCTCAGAGGAGCTCACAATCTAATCCTACCGTAGTCATAGTCTAATGTCCTACCATATTATTATTATGTATTTGTATAGCATTGACATCTTCTGCAGCATATTACAGAGTACATAGTCATGTCACTGACTGTCCTCAGAGGAGCTCACACTCTAATCCTACCATAGTCATAGTCTAATGTCCTACCATATTATTATTATGTATTTATATAGCACTGACATCTTCTGCAGCTCATTACAGAGTACATAGTCATGTCACTGACTGTCCTCAGAGGAGCTCACACTCTAATCCTACCATAGTCATAGTGTAATGTCCTATCATATTATTATTATGTATTTATATAGCACTGACATCTTCTGCAGCACTTTACAGAGTACATAGTCATGTCACTGACTGTCCTCAGAGGAGCTGACAATCTAATACTACCATAGTCATAGTCTAATGTCCTACCATATTATTATTATGTATTTGTATAGCATTGACATCTTCTGCAGCACATTACAGAGTACATAGTCATGTCACTGACTGTCATCAGAGGAGCTCACACTCTAATCCCTACCATAGTCATAGTCTAATGTCCTACCATATTATTATTATGTATTTATATAGCACTGCCATCTTCTGCAGCACATTACAGAGTACATAGTCATGTCACTGACTGTCCTCAGAGGGGCTCACAATCTAATCCTACCATAGTCATAGTCTAATGTCCTACCATATTATTATTATGTATTTATATAGCACTGACATCTCCTGCAGTACATTGCAGGGTACATAGTCATGTCACTGACTGTCCTCAGAGGAGCTCACAATCTAATCCTACCATAGTCATAGTGTAATGTCCTACCATATTATTATTATGTATGTATATAGCACTGACATCTCCTGCAGCACATTACAGAGTACACAGTCATGTCACTGACTGTCCTCAGAGGAGCTCACAATCTAATCCTACCATAGTCATAGTGTAATGTCCTACCATATTATTATTATGTATTTATATAGCACTGACATCTCCTGCAGCACATTACATAGTACATAGTCATGTCACTGACTGTCCTCAGAGGAGCTCACACTCTAATCCTACCATAGTCATAGTCTAATGTCCTACTATATTATTATTATTATGTATTTATACAGCACTGACATCTTCTGCAGCACATTACAGGGTACATAGTCATGTCACGGACTGTCCTCAGAGGAGCTCACACTCTAATCCTACCATAGTCATAGTCTAATGTCCTACTATATTATTATTATTATTATTATTATTATTATTATTATTATTATTATTATTATTATGTATTTTTATAGCACTGACATCTTCTGCAGCACATTACAGAGTACATAGTCATGTCACTGACTGTCCTCAGAGGAGCTCACACTCTAATCCTACCATAGTCATAGAATAATGTCCTACCATATTATTATTATGTATTTATATAGCACTGACATCTCCTGCAACACATTACAGAGTATATAGTCATGTCACTGACTGTCCTCAGAGGAGCTCACACTCTAATCCTACCATAGCCATAGTCTAATGTCCTACCATATTATTATTATGTATTTTTATAGCACTGACATCTTCTGCAGCACTGCACAGAGTACATAGTCATGTCACTGACTGTCCTCAGAGGAGCTCACACTCTAATCCTACCATAGTCATAGTCTAATGTCCTAACATTATTATTACAATGTATTTATCTTTTATCTATATTTTCTTTATCATTTTACAAGTGAGGGTTTAATGTGGTAAGTGTTCTTCCTTTCTATAGTGAGGAAATATCTGCAATCTGAAGGTTTTGTTGGACACCACAGACCATGATGGGAGACAGACAGACAATAATCAACACGCAATACCAATAAACCGTCTTGGCGGAGCTCTTTCACAGATTCTGCGCAGGGATAGGTTGGTCGAGATCTTTACTTAGAAGGTTTATGGGCAATTTACACACTTTGTGGCGCCATATTATGTTGTGTGTCTCAATAGCACACGCCAGTAAGGATGAGATTCAGTGACGGATAAATGGAGAGTATATCTGAGTGCGACTCCATAATGTCCTGGTGGGGAAACCCATTGGTCATCCTCACAATATGGACCTTGTAAACTCATCTCAGCTCTGCATTTTACTGTACTATTTGCTTCCTCACCATAAAACAGTATTTATGTACAGCGACCTTCATTCGCCAAACTCTCTGAACCTGTCAGGATAGAGAACATGGCAGATGATTTTGCAGCCCTTTGTTAAAGAGTGTAGTCGCAGCCCCAGGCTGTCTAATAGTGAAGCATCAACATCAAGTTATCTATCAGTAACAGCCATTTGGCCACTAGAATCAGTGCTGGGCCCTGGCTACATGTAGCGTCCAAGATGGCTGTGTGTGATCTATTCCATGCTTCCCCAACAAGCTGTTCTGTCCAGCAGAAGCCCGTCTGAACCAGCCCTAAGGGATAGGGAGGGTGTAGTTAGACTTAAATGCTGGTTTTAGGACGTAAGGGTCAGGTACCAGAAAGTAACTTACATTGGGGGAGTCCAGTTTTATTTTATTGTGGAGTGGAAGGTTAAGTGTCAAGATTCAGGAAAGTTTAGGAAGGGCATTATGTTGGGGGAGAGATGGGGGGGTTAGGGGTGTCAGGGAGGGCTTTATGTGAAGGGGGGGGGGGGTGGGGGAAAGGGTAGGCATCGGGATCCAGGAAAAGCCAAACTCAAGTCCTCAGGGCTCGAGGTCCTCACACAGTTGTGACACAACAACTCAACTGATGGGACTGAATCAGGTGGTTCATCAAGGTAACAGTAAATTCGGGCGCCTGAGGCTAGTGGACAAATCGGGCGCCGCCATTCACTCCTATAATAAATATCGTTTAATGGGCGCCCGATAGGAAAAAAGGGCGCCGGAGAAAAATAACGTTTTAAAAGCGGCGCCCGGAGACTTAATGTTTTATTACTGCTTCTCATGATTACACATTATTTAATGATTTATACATTTTTAAATATTATTTTTAAACGAAAAACAGTACAATATTTTTTTTCAAACATTATTTTTAAACGAAAAACAGTACATTATTATTTTTTTTTTTTTTTACATTATTTTTAAACGAAAAAACCAACAGGGGGGTCTTAGGTTTAGGCACCAACAGGGGGGTCTTAGGTTTAGGCACCAACAGGGCGGTCTTAGGTTTAGGCACCAACAGGGCGGTCTTAGGTTTAGGCACCAACAGGGGGTCTTAGGTTTAGGCACCAACAGGGGGGTCTTAGGTTTAGGCACCACCAGGGGGGTCTTAGGTTTAGGCACCAACAGGGGGGTCTTAAGTTTAGGCATCAACAGGGGGGTCTAGGGGTTAGGGGTAGGTACAGGGAGGGTTACTTAGTAATTTTTTTTTTAAACGTTATTATACGTTCACTATTTAAACGAAAGATTAACGTTCTTACAATTGCCGATTTAATGCACATTATTTAATGATTTATAACTTTATAAAACATTAATTTTAAACGAAATACAGTACAATACATTTTTAAACGTTATCCATGCTTATCGTTAAAAACCCGGCGCCCTTTTTTTTCCCAGCGCCCCTTTTTAACGTACGCGTTCATCAATGAGAAGAAGACATTTCTCCATTTCTCATCCTTCCTAAACTCTGGCATGGATGTTGTCTCTGAAGACTGGCGTTGGAGGAGGTTAGCGTTAGACATTAGTATGGGCTTTCTGTCTTATGTCCCCAGCATTATACAAGTCACAGGCAGGGTGGCGCTGGCAGAATAGGAGGCCCTGCTGTTGGTGAGGCCACAAGTCGGTGTTTGGTCCTTGCCTGGGCCCAGCATGTCCATCATATGATGAGGTGTTGCTGCTGGCTGGATGCTCTGATGGTTTCTCTATTAACCAGCCCCTTATCTCACTCTACTCAGGGCTGGTGGATTTATCACAGAGGGGGGTGTCCTCTTTCTAGGAATCTTTGTGTTAAATCAGCACTTTCTATAATGGTTTCTTCCTCTTGAGAACAATTACGTCAAGCTCTAAGCCCCTGTATTACTTACTGCAGATCTAGCAGTCCAAAGGCCACCATCCACTCGTCTGTATCCCATGGATGTTTCTAGAAAATGTGAGCGCTGTGATCGGATCTGACCAATAATTCCAACAAGGCGGTCAATAAACTTCTTTATGATTATCAATCAAAACTGTGATGGGGCAAGATGGCAATGTGCATCTACTGGGTGAGGAACAGGAACATCTGGAGATGTATGGTGTCTGCTGGTGTAAACGCTGTGCCTTATGCAAGCAGTGGAAAACCTCCAGCACTTCAGTGGAATTTGAGTTTGGCTCCTGAATTAACCCAAACACAGAGATTAATTCATATCAACTGTCTCTGAACTAAACTGAAGCAAATTTGACCAACAAAGGTGCCCATATATCAGGCAAAGTATGGGCAGGTCGACCATGAGATAGATCACTCTCTGATGGAATCTGATCAGAAAGAGATCGGTTGGCTGCCCATACACCACAGACTGATATACGATAGATTTCAGTATGAAATCTTTCAGGAATCGACCTAGCGCCTTGGTCTCCTCCCCCCCCCCCCCCAGAGCCCGTGCAGAGTAAGTTTGAACCTGTCCATTGGCATGAGTCCTGACCTTGTCATCCATCACTGCTGTGTCTGCCATGGGCGCTGTGATGTCACACACACACGCCTGCTGCCACATGACACAAGCACTCGCGGTAACGGTGGACACAGGGGTGACAGCAGAGGATTCTGGGAGTTTTGCCTGTACCACGTGGCACATGTGTGATGTCACACACACACGCCTGGTGCGACACACACTTGTGGTAACAGTGGACACAGGAGTGACAGCGGAGGAGACTGGGAGTCGTGCCTGTACCACGTGGCACATGTGTGATGTTAAACAGTCACGCCTGGTGCCACGTGACACAAGCACTCGCGGTAACAGTGGACACAGGGGTGACAGCGAAGGAGTCTGGGAGTCGTGCCTGTACCACATGGCACATGTGTGATGTCACACACACACGCCTGCTGCCACATGACACAAGCACTCGCGGTAACGGTGGACACAGGGGTGACAGTGGAGGAGTCTGGGAGTCGTGCCTGTACCACATGGCACATGTGTGATGTCACACACACACGCCTGCTGCCACATGACACAAGCACTCGCGGTAACGGTGGACACAGGGGTGACAGCAGAGGATTCTGGGAGTTTTGCCTGTACCACGTGGCACATGTGTGATGTCACACACACACGCCTGGTGCGACACACACTTGTGGTAACAGTGGACACAGGAGTGACAGCGGAGGAAACTGGGAGTCGTGCCTGTACCACGTGGCACATGTGTGATGTCACACACACACGCCTGCTGCCACGTGACACAAGCACTCGCGGTAACGGTGGACACAGGGGTGACAGCAGAGGATTCTGGGAGTCGTGCCTGTACCACGTGGCGCATGTGTGATGTCAAACAGTCACGCCTGGTGCCACGTGACACAAGCACTCGCGGTAACGGTGGACACAGGGGTGACAGCAGAGGATTCTGGGAGTTGTACCTGTGGACAGGTGAGAATCTACAGGCCCGGGCACCAGTGGGAACATTTAACACTTCGGGGACAGCCACTGAGGGTCCATCACAGATGTCGGTCCTCATGATATCGTACACTGTTATCACCTTTGCCTGGGATCGCTGCACAGCCACAGAAGGACTGCACAGGAGTCCATGGCAAATATACTACAAGAATCTTTCATAAAAACAATCATAAATAGAAGTATGAATTGGAAGTATGTGTGTTTTTTCTGTTGTGTGCATGTGCAGGGACGCAGAGACACTGAGGGGGAATGACGTGTGGCTCTTGAGAGCAGGGAAGAACGGGCCCAGAAGGGGGGCGGGTGTGTGCGCATGTGCAGGGACGCAGAGACACTGAGGGGGAATGACGTGTGGCTCTTGAGAGCAGGGAAGGACGGGCCCAGAAGGGGGGCGGGTGTGTGTGCATGACGTGCATGGGCGTGTGGCATGCGCGCTAATGTGGTAGAGGGAGAGAGACAGTGCGGGGGTTGCAGACACAGCCTAGTTTAATTTTTTAAATGGGCCTTAGGCATAGTCAATTTATAATATGAAATTCTTGAAAACCGTTTAAATTCTTTAATAATGTAATCTGATGACGGTTTTGGCTTAGTGAGGGACAATATGATATCATTGGCAAAAAGCCTTTGTTTATATTCAGAGATACTAATGGTTGTGCCTGTAAGCTTAGTATGGTTTCTAATTTTTTTGAACCAAGGGTTCCAAAAGCGGGACAAATATGATCTCAGGTGACAGTGGGCAACCCGGACGGGTGTGGTCTATTGTTTGGAAAAGGTGTGAGAAAGCACCAGAAGAAGAAACTATGGCTGTTGGGTTAGGAGGTTATAGCTTGTAAAATACATCCCAAGAAACCTTATTTCTCTAAAGCCATCTTAAGATAATCCAACTGGACCCTCTCAAATGTCTTCCCCACATCCAAGGAGATGAAGAGAGAAGGCATACAGCAGCAGGCCTCCACATATGGCATTCGGTGTAGTACAAGTCAAGTTCAGTCATTTGTATGTCTGCCCAATACAAAGCCTACCTGAACTGGGGTGATTGGGGTTGGAAGGGAAATGGCTATTCTGTTGGCTAGTACTTTGCAGGTCTATTTAGAGAAGGGAGGTCGGCCTGTAGCTCCCAGGGTCTGCAGGGTCTTTACCAGGTTTGTGAATTGTGGAGATGCTACCCATGATGAGCGATTTGTTCGGGAAGCCACCAAGAGTAGAAGCTTCATTGAAGCATTGTGAAAGGTGGTTGTTAAAGCGGAATTTTCACCATAAGAATCCAATTTCAACAGCAACTGGTCTGAGTGTATTAAGTGATAAAGATACTAATCCTGCATTCAAAACTTGCAAAACGTTTTCTGCTGTTATGGCCTGGAGTTATCACATACTTTAAGAGCACTGGCCCTTTAATAGTCAGTGCCAAACATTTGCATGCTGGGAGTTCTTTTTATCTATAATGTATTCCTCCTCTTCCATTTATTTCTCTGGCTAGCTGCTTATCTGAAACATTATTCCCTGCTCACTTGTGTTTACAAGCAAGGCTGAGGTGACTCAGGGATTGGAGGAGAAAAGAAAAAAAAGTAAAGGGCAGAAATGACATCAGGATTTAGCCTCAAACTGTGGGCGAAAGACACGGTTCCCAGCAGGAACATAATTCTCTCCATTTACTATATAAAATTCGCTGAAATCACAACGTGGACAGAATAATACATGTGTTATGTAAGCAGATCAAGTATTGCTCTACTTATAGATGTGTTTTTCCCCTGGCATAGTATGGGAAGAAGGAGAGGTAGTAGTTGTTTGTGAATCCACTAACCCCATGGAGCTTTATCTTTTTTGAGAGATTTGATCGCTCGGGCACCTTGGTCATTTTGAATGGGATTATTTAGGTGAGCAATTGTGTATGTATCTATTACAGACAATTCAAAACTGTCCATTCACATGATTATTAATAATTGCAGCAATGACAGAGGTCCATTGCCAGCCGAACCTGATGGGAAACTGCTGAGGTCAGTTTTGATAGGCGTAACCAACACAACCTCATCCCATCTGTATACGTCATGAGTGGGCGGAGCGGCAAGGGAGTGACATTACCAGGAAACATTGTCATTAGTACCTCCCACCAGGTGACGCACATAGCGGACCTGAAGGGGAACTATGACATCATGTAGATGGGCGGGAGCGTTGAGATTTCGCTGCTAGAACACCCACTACCTGGCGACCAATGGGGTGCCTGCGGGGAGGAGCCTACAGTCACTCCCACCAGGATCCCACTAGGGTGGGAAACCTGCATTATGACTACATACACACATTATTGAATACTAGCCGTCCCGCGTCGTAGCATACGCCGCATCTTCTATCTATCTAATAGAGTACGTGCCTCAACCTTGAAGCAAGAAGAATAAAGGTGGGTACACACATCAGATAAAAGTCTTTGGAAAAATGAAAGATCACAGACCAATTTTACCCCCTTCCATGTAGTATCAGAGCCATACCTACACCGTTTATTCTATGGAGCTGAACTCCCCATCAGACAGAAATCTTACCTCCTTCCA
Organism: Hyperolius riggenbachi; assembly: GCF_040937935.1. NCBI lineage: Eukaryota > Metazoa > Chordata > Amphibia > Anura > Hyperoliidae > Hyperolius > Hyperolius riggenbachi. Next base: position 517,504,792 of record NC_090648.1, on the reverse strand, counting down.
TGTAGTATGAGAGCCATACCTACACAGTCTATTCTATGGAGCTGCACTCCCCATCAGACAGAAATCTTACCCCCTTCCATGTAGTATGAGAGCCACACCTACACAGTCTATTCTATTGAGCTGCACTCCCCATTAGATAGAAATATTTGCAAGAAGCTGCACACAAAGTTGCTGTACACATTCAAAAGATCATTATCTGCAAAAGATCCGTTCCTGCAAAAGATCAGTACCTACAAAATACATTCATAGTCTATATTTCCATGCGGATTATTGTGGACATTTTTCCGCATAAGGGCATAAGCATCCGCATACAATGAATTTTCGATGCTGGTCGAAAACACAAATATTTCTGAAGATTTTCGTGAAAATTCGCCAAAAAACGAAAACAGGATTTTCAATGCGAAAATGACTTAGGCGAAAATTCGCAAGCAACACTGCTACATGCTACATTAGCACTATCCAGGAGCGCCACAGGGAGGATTCCCAATGCCCCCTCTTTATACAACCGGAGGGACCGCGGGAACCACAGCAGCACCCCGGAGGGGGAGGCTAGGTGCCACAGGCGACCCCCCCCCCCAAGCGTGGCCAGCGCCAGGGAGAGCCGTCTGCACCCACCTCCCTATATTAAAAACAGGCACTTACCTTAACGTCCATTGCCTTCTGCTACATGCGCATTAATTTTCTCATGGAAAGCATTTTTTTGCAGTTTGCATCCTTTGGAGGCAGGTGGTGGATGGCTTGCTCCGGTGGTGTGAGCCCTGGAGTGAGTTGTCTGCACCTGTCCTCCCCCCCCTCTGGAGTGCTGTATGTGAGCCAGCCCTGAGCTCTAAAGCTCGGGGTGACCCATGCTTCACTCCTTTCTCATGTGGTGCCCCCAAGTTAATGCGCATGTAGCAGGACGCAATGGACGTTAAGGTAAGTGCCTGTTTTTAATATTGGGAGGTGGGTGTGGACGGCTCTCCCCGACGCTGGCCACGCTTGGGGGGGGGTCGCCTGCGCCTCCCCCTCCGGGGTGTCGCTGTGGTTCCCAGGCAGTGAGAGAGCCTGGGACCCTGTGTGTGTTGTATAAAAGGGGGGCATTGGGAATCCTCCCCGTGGCGCTCCTGGATAGTGCTAATGTAGCATGTAGCAGTGTTGCTTGCGAATTTTCGCCTTGAAAATCCCGTTTTCGTTTTTTGGCGAATTTTCACGAAAATCTTCAGAAATATTTGCGTTTTCGACCAGCATCGAAAATTCATTGTATGCGGATGCTTATGCCCTTATGCGGAATAATGTCCACAATAATCCGCATGGAAATTCAATCTATGCGGACGTTTATACGGAAAAATGCCCGCAATAATGCGCAAGAAACTTCTCTGAATGCGGGCGCTAATGCCCTTATGTGGAAAATGTCCGCAATCATACGCAAGTAATGCGAAAATGACTGGCCTTAGGCGAAAATTAACGTGAAAAAATTAGATGGAAAATTTGCCTGTCAAAACGAAATTAGGCGAAAATTCGGTAAAAATTTATCGAAACAAATTTTTGCATTTTCGCTCATCACTGGCATGTAGCAGGGCGACCGCTTTGCAGTATTGGTTTTTTGACCCTGCATAGTTTGGCATGCAAAAGCAAATGCATATTTGCATGAGCATTGCCTCATGAATAGCCAATTAGGCCAGATTTGCAAAGCCAGACTTGCTAGGGTAGGCCTCTTTTCCATGGACAGTTGATAGGCAGTAACATGCCTCTCAAACTCTTACAACTGCTCACTACTGCCTGGTAACAGCTTGCTGCTGCCTGGAAACTGCTTGTTGCTGCCTGGTATCTGCTCACTGCTGCCTGGTAACTGCTTGCTGCTGCCTGGTAACTGCTTGCTGCTGCCTGGTAACTGCTAGCTGCTGCCTGGTAACTGCTTGCTGCTTCCTGGTAACTGCTTGCTACTGCTTGCTGCTGCCTGGTAACTGCTTGCTACTGCTTGCTGCTGCCTGGTAACTGCTTGCTGCTGCCTGGTAACTGCTTGCTGAGCACACAGCTCAACAGTCCGTGGAAAAGAAACCTAAAACTTGGTGATTGAGCACGCATACATTTTCTCATGCAAAGTACTTCTTCTTCTTGCTCGAAGGTTGAGGCACTTACTCTATTATATATATAGATTGAGACGCTATGTGATTTCACCAAAATGTAACCTAATATTGTCTGGAAAATGCAGCCATTAGTGTCAGGCTGTCTCCTTGTGACATTGTATGAGGACAGCCTCTACACCTCCATCCCACATGATTGGGGCTGTGGGGGCAGATATACAGTATGTTAGAGACATAGGGGCACTTCTATTCACTACAGCTGAGCTTTAATCCTTCTACCCTTAATTGGAAGAGCTGTAAGCTGCAGTGTACATCTCAGAAGGGAGAGGTGAAGCTGTGTGCAGTCAGTGTACAGAAGCTGTGATCTTTGGCCAACTGGCTGCAACACAATCTACATAAACAGCACTGCTCTGACATGAGTCTGCCTGGGGCAATGACAGCACTCCATGCAGCAGAACAGAGTACAGAACATCATGCCATCCATAGCTCCCACCTGTCCCTCTTGTGGAGGGACTGTCCCTCTGTGGGGACCCCGGTCCCTCTGTCCCTCTTTTAGGACTGATGTACAGATCTATATAAATATATGTATGTTTCTCCTGGAAAATGTGTTTTATTGACTCTCATCCTTTAAATAGATACATTTCTTATTTTCAAATATTATTATAACGGAAAATGAACCAGGATAGAAACGACCAGTGTGGTTTGAATTATAAAACAATATATTTTCCTTATGAAATCTTTATGGGATGCTTGACTAGGGGTGTGTCAGGGCGTGGCTTAAGTGTCCCTCTTTCTTATTTCAAAAAGTTGGAAGGTATGATCTACCCTCTACCAGAGGAGTAGTTCTGCTGCCACGCTTACTAAAGCACAGTCAGATCATTCATGGCACTAGGCAGATTCCTAGGGCCTGGAGAGAGACTGGGGGCCTAGTTAATGCTAGCCCTCACCAAAACATACTAAAAGAAAAGCTAGGCGACCATCAGGTGTAAGGAAAGCTGCTGTCTTGCCTGGGGCCTCATTTTACTGGAATCCATTGCTGACCGTCTTCCATGAGTAACATCCATTTACAGCAATCCCTCTGTGCCCTGCGCCTCAGGCAGCATTCCCACTCCTCTATGTGCTGCTCCCATTTGTACCCACACATCATTAGATTGTGGTAGATCAGGTAACAATATCTCCCAGTATATCGATTGCTTATCTGTTGTACCACTTTGCACAGATAAATATGCAGAACAAGACTGTGCACTGCTGCTCCCTGCGGCCACACCCCCTTACCCCGCCCATTTCCCCTGCTCCCTGCAGCCACACTCCCTTCCCCCATCCATGCCCCGGCTCCCTGCGGCCACACCCCCTTACCCCGCCCATTTCCCCTGCTCCCTGCAGCCACACTCCCTTCCCCCATCCATGCCCCGGCTCCCTGCGGCCACACCCCCTTACCCCGCCCATTTCCCCTGCTCCCTGCAGCCACACTCCCTTCCCCCATCCATGCCCCGGCTCCCTGCGGCCACACCCCCTTACCCCGCCCATTTCCCCTGCTCCCTGCAGCCACACTCCCTTCCCCCATCCATGCCCCGGCTCCCTGCGGCCACACCCCCTTACCCCGCCCATTTCCCCTGCTCCCTGCAGCCACACTCCCTTCCCCCATCCATGCCCCGGCTCCCTGCGGCCACACCCCCTTACCCTGCCCATTTCCCCTGCACCCTGCGGCCACACCCCCTTCTCCCGCCCATGGCTCCTGCACTCCTTCACCCCGCGACCATGCCCCCTTCACCCGCCCATCACCCCCCGCTCCCTGCGGCCACACCCTCTTCCCCCACCCATAGCCCCCGCTCCTTGCTGCCACACCCCCTTCCCCTGCCCATCACCCCTGCAGCCCACAGCCACACCCCCTTACACCACCCATCGCCCCCGCTCCCCGCTGCCATGCCCCCTTCAGCCTCCCATCGCCCCTACTCCTCGCTGCCATGCCCCCTTCAGCTCCCCATCGCCCTCCGTTCCCATGCCCTTTCCCCCTCCCCACCCATCGGCCCCCTGACAGGATCAAGCACCAAAACAACTATATGCAATCAATATCTTCATTATAATATCAACCCAAAGTGCCAGAGTTTCAGTCGATTTCCATCCGATTCAATGTTAATATTGAATCTAATGTCTAATCTATTGAGACAATTGAGTGGTGTCTGGATATCTTTACCTGTTGATCTCGTTTAGAGGAACCGCAGATATGATTGTTAGTATCCCGGATGGGTGACATTGTCATAAAGAGGCTTTCAAATCAGGTTTGTTCTACAATAATAATGTTCTCACATTTGAGGTGGAATTAGAAAATCCCATTTCCGTTCACTTGAATGAGAATCGGGCAAAATCCAGGTAAAGTCGATTACAGCGATTTCACTGCGATTATGCTGCAATTCTCATTCAGATGAGGGGATGGGATTTTTCTAAATGGAAACTCAATGGAAAGTGGCAGATTTGCAGCTAGAGAAACAGGGCCCTATACTACTAGGCACACACCATGCAATTTCCCGTCAGATCGATGTGTAATCTTACAGGAAGCTACACTGTGTGTATACGCCCAAACTGCTCCCGATCGATAAGGGGATCAATTTATAGATCATTACTTCACAAAATCAATCCCGTTATCTATCAGAAGCATGCTGGACAAGTCAGAAATAATCGGTTTGACCCATCGTTCTGACAAGAAGTTGTACCGTGTGTTCCCACTGCAGCTGAGAACTGACCTTTATTTGGTGTGTTTTTTTGCCTCGGAAAATAGAATATTTTGTAAATAAATATAAATAATAGGATCTGTACTTGTCAGTCTGCAACAGATCTGTCCATCACGGTAAGTGGATGGCACTTAGTGCTTTTCCCCCCTCAAGCAGATGTGTTTCCCCTGCAGCTTATGGCTGAAACGCATCTGCCCTGCGCTCATGGCTGGATTTCAGGCAAGGCCGCTAAGGCCATGGCCTAGTGCACCAGGAGAGCAAGGGGCGGGCTAGGGGCAGCAGGGTGGCAGTAGCAGTTAGCCTGCCAAACATTTGTGGTGGGCGGCTACCAACAACTGGATCTGTCACTCAGTCACGCAGTGAAAAGGCACTTACAGTGATCTCTGAGCTGCCTGTCACTCACCAAATGTGCCGCTCACCAAGGATTTTACAATCTAATCCCTGCCATCATGTCACTTACTGTCCTCAGAGGAGTTTATAATGTTTAAACGTAAAAAACGGGCTCTAGGTCTTTTCACGGCGTCATCGCCAGTCAGTGCGCATGCAAACGTCCACCGCGCACCTGTCTGGTCGGCTCCTTGGCCCTGTCCTCCTGTCTCAACGGCTGTCCGTCCTGCACATGCGCAGTAACGCAACGTCGCAACACACGGACACAGGGACAGGATGACGCAGGGATGCAGGGAGATTATTAGATAGGATACCTGCCATCACTTCACTAATTGTCCTCAGAGGAGTTTATAATGTAATCCCTGCCATCATGTCACTAACTATCCTCAGAGGAGATTATATTGTAATCCCTGCCATCATGTCACTAACTGTCCTCAGAGCAGCTTATAATGTAATCCCTGCCATCATGTCACTAACTGTCCTCAGAGCAGTTTATAATGTAATCCCTGCCATCATGTCACTAACTATCCTCAGAGGAGCTTATAATATAATCCCTGCCATCATGTCACTAATAGAGATGTCCCGAACCGTTCGCCCGGCCGAATCTCTCTGGGCCTTCTACTACTTCCGGGTCGCAATGACCCGGAGTAGTATGCCTGCGCTGACCGGCGGAGCGCGTTCTAGATCAAGCTCCTGTTGCTGGGCACTCTCTACGCATGAGCATGACATCACCAATGACATCACGAACATGCGCAGAAAGTGCCCGGCAACAGGAGCGCGATCTAGGACGCGCTCCGCCGGACAGCGCAGGGGTACTACTCCGGGTCATAGCGACCTGGAAGTAGTAGAAGGCCCACAGATTTTGAGATGTTCACCGGCGAATGGTTCGGGAACCGTTCGCAACATCTCTAGTCACTAACTCTCCTCAGAGAATTTTATTATCTAATCCCTGCTGTGATTGGATGGGGGAGGGGGGGAGTTAGGATGCTGTCATTTGGGTGCAGCTGGTGATCGTTGGCCTTGGGTGATAAAAAGTCCAAATCGGGCCCTACCTGGTCTTCAGCCAGACAACAACAGACCATCCTAGCGAATAAAACACTGTTGGCCTCCCCTGACTGTTGGAGGTCCGGATTACTAGCATAAGCCTGTACGGCCTCCTTAGTGGTCTTGACATTAGCGTACCGATGCGTTTGAGGGACTGTGAGCCGCATGCTTCATACAATAAACATCAACGCCACATCAAATAAGCAAAATAAACTTTGCTCACTACAACCGTTACTTTATCGACACCAGATAATGAAAGACATTAACTAATTGTGTATCTATTTATTTTGCCCTATTTAGGCCTATGTACATTAATCTGCTGTCCCCACACAGTATAATATACATCTCACCTTATACAGATTCACCTCTGAAAAGCTGCTGAAACAAAGCAGCTAATCACCACTTCCCCATAACAGGAATAGACACCTGTATGACTGGTGAACTTTGGAACTTTTTCTTTTCAGTGTTTGGCTTGACTTGGGCAGGTCTTTGGTTTGCTAATTGAGTTTGTAGCATTGTACTTTTCCCTGGAGACTCTCAGTGACACACACACACCAGGGCTATCTGTTGGGCAATTTGTACCATTTGAATTCACCTAGTGGCTTCCACTTTGATTCTTGCACTTGAGTCCCTTTGAAATGCAAAGCTGTCTTTCAATGCAAATGGCATGCCTAGTGGCCCAATAAAAGGCTTTAGACAGGGAGGTGCCTGGATGTCCCAGTGATTGCTGCTGCCACACAAGGTGAAGCAGGAAGAAGTAGTGCAGAGTTGAAGGAAACTCTTGGAGGGAACAGACAGCTGGCCAGACGGGCACATTATGTGCAGTGGACCCATCAGGGAAAATGTACGTGGGATATCTCTTGGATAAGGAGTCCAATATGTACCCCAATCCCGTCAGGCACCCGGGACTGAACCTGAGTCCCCAGAACTATGTGCCGGCTCCGCCTCAGTATTCGGACTTTGCCAGCTACCACCCTGTACCTGGGATTAACAGCGACCCCCACCACGGGCAGCCTGGTGGCACCTGGACTTCATATGCGCCCACCAGAGAGGACTGGCACACCTATGCCCCGGGGCCTCCTGCCTCTTCCACTAACCCGGCACAGATTGGTTTTAGCCCCACCGATTTTAATCCCATTCAGCCGCCGGGCGCAGGACTGTTGGCACCTGCCATCAATGGGTCAGGACCACCTCTGTCTCCCGGATCACAAAGACGCAACCCCTATGAATGGATGAGGCGTAGTGGCGTGCCAACCGCCAACCCCACCAATGGTGAGTACAACCCGGCACCAATGATTGTATATACAGGCGGCAGTCGTCTACTTCAATCCGGCACCCAACCAGACAATGGCAGAGCTATGGGAAGGGTTATTTAGGTGTGTATTTCTTTCCTTAGATATGATTTTATATACCGGCGGTCCACTACTTCCATCCAGCACCCACACAGAAAAATGATTATTATTCAGTATTTATATAGCGCCAACATCTTCTGGAGGCCTGTACAGATTGTCGTGTCACATAACTGTCCCTCAGAGGAGCTCACAATCTACTCTACTCCCTACCATAGTCATGTGTCTATGTATGTATGGTGTAGTGCATGTATCAGAGGAGCTCACACTCTAATCCCTGCCATAGTCATATGTCTATGTATGTATGGTGTAGTGCATATATCAGAGGAGCTCACACTCTAATCCTACCATAGTCATGTGTCTATGTATGTATCGTGTAGTGCATGTATCAGAGGAGCTCACACTCTAATCCTACCATAGTTATATGTCTATGTATGTATCGTGTAGTGTATGTATCAGAGGAGCTCACACTCTAATCCTACCATAGTCATATGTCTATGTATGTATGGTGTAGTGCATATATCAGAGGAGCTCACACTCTAATCCTACCATAGTCATGTGTCTATGTATGTATCGTGTAGTGCATGTATCAGAGGAGCTCACACTCTAATCCTACCATAGTTATATGTCTATGTATGTATCGTGTAGTGTATGTATCAGAGGAGCTCACACTCTAATCCTACCATAGTCATGTGTCTATGTATGTATCGTGTAGTGCATGTATCATAGTCTAGGGCCAATTTAGGGGGAAGCCAATTAACTTATCTGTATGTTTTTGGGATGTGGGAGGAAACCGGAGTGTCCAGAGAAAACCCACACAGACACTGAGAGAACATTGAAACTCCATGCAGATAGTGCCCCGGCTGGGGATTGAACCTGGGACCCAGCGCTGCAAGGAGAAATGGGAAGTGTTACTTTGATGTTTATTACTTTGCCTATATAGGATTTTATATACACATATGACATCTTCCACGATTCATAATCATCTTACTATTGTTTGGCATAGTAATAATAATAATAATATTAATAAACTGTATAAAGGTTTTTTTTTTTGTAAATCAGGCAAGCAATCGCCTTCCTTTACCTGGCCTATCACCTTGCAGCAATATATTATAGACCTATGGTGCCCAATGCATTTATTGCAAAGCTAATCAGACATTGCCCGCATATTATTATTATTATTATTATTTAGTATGTATATTATATATTGCGCCTGCTTCTCCCGTCGGCGTGGGTCAAGCAAAAAACAGCAATATTCCATCAATGCTTTAACTGCCACATCAGCTATAAATGCCCTGATTTTAATCGATCTGTTATACTCAGGCAGGGGAATAGATCTGTTAATTGCATGTGGGCCCAGGTCTACGGTACCCACAGTACATGGGCCCAGGTCTACGGTACCCACAGTACATGGGCCCAGGTATACATTACCCACAGTACATGGGCCCAGGTCTACGGTACCCACAGTACATGGGCCCAGGTCTACGGTACCCACAGTACATGGGCCCAGGTCTACGGTACCCACAGTACATGGGCCCAGGTCTACGGTACCCACAGTACATGGGCCCAGGTCTACGGTACACACAGTACATGGGCCCAGGTCTACGGTACCCACAGTACATGGGCCCAGGTCTACGGTACCCACAGTACATGGGCCCAGGTCTACGGTACACACAGTACATGGGCCCAGGTCTACGGTACCCACAGTACATGGGCCCATATGCAATTCACTTTTTCTCTTGTGCTTTCTGCTAGGAGATAATTTTTCATCTTCTCTTTAAAACATCTTTTTAGGACTTTGCTATTAAAAAAGTACCTAGGAGTAGGTGAAAGAGTACTAGCAATGGATTTTTTTTTAGTATTTTCTTGCTTGCTGGTGGTTTAAAAAGCATTTTATTTACGAAGTGCAAAATTATCACGAGGAGAAAACTCAGGAGAAGTGAATTGCATATAAGCCCCGGGCCCCGTTGTGCAGAAAACACACGCAGAAAGATGCGTGCAGAATACTAACAGACAAGTGTGACCCCGCCGCCATATACAATCATGTATAATAAATCTTGTGACATGTCTGCCTATCGTCGCTGTCCATCAGATGGGCCCCGGGCCCCGGTGTGCAGAAAGATGCGTGCAGAATACTGACAGACAAGTGTGACCCCGCCGCCATATACAATCATGTATAATAAATCTTGTGACATGTCTGCCTATCGTCGCTGTCCATCAGATGGGCCCCGGGCCCCGGTGTGCAGAAAGATGCGTGCAGAATACTGACAGACAAGTGTGACCCCGCCGCCATATACAATCATGTATAATAAATCTTGTGACGTGTCTGCCTATCGTCGCTGTCCATCAGATGGGCCCCGGGCCCCGGTGTGCAGAAAGATGCGTGCAGAATACTGACAGACAAGTGTGACCCCGCCGCCATATACAATCATGTATAATAAATCTTGTGACGTGTCTGCCTATCGTCGCTGTCCATCAGATGGGCCCCGGGCCCCGGTGTGCAGAAAGATGCGTGCAGAATACTGACAGACAAGTGTGACCCCGCCGCCATATACAATCATGTATAATAAATCTGGTGACATGTCTGCCTATCGTCGCTGTCCATCAGATGGGCCCCGGGCCCCGGTGTGCAGAAAGATGCGTGCAGAATACTGACAGACAAGTGTGACCCCGCCGCCATATAGAATCATGTATAATAAATCTGGTGACATGTCTGCCTATCGTCGCTGTCCATCAGATGGGCCCCGGGCCCCGGTGTGCAGAAAGATGCGTGCAGAATACTGACAGACAAGTGTGACCCGCCGCCATATACAATCATGTATAATAAATCTGGTGACATGTCTGCCTATCGTCACTGTCCATCAGATGGGCCCCGGGCCCCGGTGTGCAGAAAGATGCGTGCAGAATACTGACAGACAAGTGTGACCCCGCCGCCATATAGAATCATGTATAATAAATCTGGTGACATGTCTGCCTATCGTCGCTGTCCATCAGATGGGCCCCGGGCCCCGGTGTGCAGAAAGATGCGTGCAGAATACTGACAGACAAGTGTGACCCGCCGCCATATACAATCATGTATAATAAATCTGGTGACATGTCTGCCTATCGTCGCTGTCCATCAGATGGGCCCCGGGCCCCGGTGTGCAGAAAGATGCGTGCAGAATACTGACAGACAAGTGTGACCCCGCCGCCATATAGAATCATGTATAATAAATCTGGTGACATGTCTGCCTATCGTCGCTGTCCATCAGATGGGCCCCGGGCCCCGGTGTGCAGAAAGATGCGTGCAGAATACTGACAGACAAGTGTGACCCGCCGCCATATACAATCATGTATAATAAATCTGGTGACATGTCTGCCTATCGTCGCTGTCCATCAGATGGGCCCCGGGCCCCGGTGTGCAGAAAGATGCGTGCAGAATACTGACAGACAAGTGTGACCCGCCGCCATATACAATCATGTATAATAAATCTGGTGACATGTCTGCCTATCGTCACTGTCCATCAGATGGGCCCCGGGCCCCGGTGTGCAGAAAGATGCGTGCAGAATACTGACAGACAAGTGTGACCCCGCCGCCATATAGAATCATGTATAATAAATCTGGTGACATGTCTGCCTATCGTCGCTGTCCATCAGATGGGCCCCGGGCCCCGGTGTGCAGAAAGATGCGTGCAGAATACTGACAGACAAGTGTGACCCGCCGCCATATACAATCATGTATAATAAATCTGGTGACATGTCTGCCTATCGTCGCTGTCCATCAGATGGGCCCCGGGCCCCGGTGTGCAGAAAGATGCGTGCAGAATACTGACAGACAAGTGTGACCCCGCCGCCATATAGAATCATGTATAATAAATCTGGTGACATGTCTGCCTATCGTCGCTGTCCATCAGATGAACTCACAATCCAATCCCAACCGCAGTCTACACAGGTGCCAATACATCACTCCATTGTCCTTTCATAGATTAAGCAATCGATTTTATTGGGTGAAAACAAGTGTGGTTGATTGAAAGTGAATGGACTAGAGGTGTCCACACAATGCAAGCGAGATCCTGTCGTTTCTCAATCACTGATTGGTCTGAACGATGTTCTGCCTCCACGATATGTAGCCATAGACCGATTCTGTGTTGATCAAAGTCATGTGAACATGATCAGAATACTGTAGGATCGACCAATAATTTCCCTCAAGCTCGGCTAAGAAATATTGCTGATTTTCTCTTAATTGGTAACCTATGAATATATAATTATCTAATATATAATATATTAATATATTATTTTATTGTATTATTGTATATAATTATATTGTCTATCAGATATATAAGCTTCATTATAAGATAAATGTTGGATTATTACAACTGTCTGACTAGATTGTGAGTTCCTCCAAGGGACAGTTAGTGACAAGACTATATACGGTATATATATATATATATATATATATATATATATATATATATATATATACTCTGTACAGCGCTGCAGAAGATGTCGGCGCTAATATTAAATAATAATTATAATAATAATATCTGTCTATATAATGTGTAACCTTTTCCAAAATATGACTATACTAACCGTTGAATGGTTACCATTTTGACGTTGATGTAAATAAAAGTTATGTCATAAAATCCAATAAAAAATTTCATTTTGGAAGAAAGAAAAAATGTAGCTGATTTGGCCGAATATTGGCCAATTTGCATCAATCAAACATCAATATAACACACTTAATTCTCGTCCAATTCAATAAAATTATTGAATCTGAAGGTCGATCGCCTGTGAAAATTGAGTATTCTAATGGCACTTTTATGGCCCTGATAGTCTAAAGCTAATTATACTGCTATAAATTCTAATCACCGATTTCGTCACTCTGAGCAAATTGGTGGATTTCAGGCTAAAAAATGTTATCAGACATGTTGGAAATGTTTCAGTCTTGAGGTACCCATATATTACACATATGTTACTCGAGCGATTAGTAGAGATGGCCCGAACCTCCGATTTTCGGTTCATGAACTTCCAAAAAAAAGTTCGGTTCGCGAACCGCAATAGATTTCAATGGGGAGGCGAACTCTGAAAACTAGAAATACTTATGCTGGCCACAAAAGTGATGGAAAAGATGTTTCAAGGGGTCTAACACCTGGAGGGGGCATGGCGGAGTGGGATAGATGCCAAAAGTCCCGGGGAAAAATCTGGATTGGACGCAAAGCAGCATTTTGAGGGCAGAAATCACACTGAATGCTAAATTGCAGGCCTAACGTGCTTTAAAACATCTTGCACGTGTAGATGTTAAAGCCAGAACCGGAAGTATGGCCACTTCGCGTTCTGGCCGGCCAATGTGCGAAGTGGCCGCAGCGCAGCGGCCAATGTTAGAAATGTAATGATTACAATAAATTCAATGTATTTTACAGCCGTCTCTCTGCGGCCAAATGTATTATAACTTTAGTTAATTTAATGAAATGAAGCCGTCGGCTTTCGCATTGCCTCCTCTCCTCCTCCCACCGCCTCTCTCCTCTCCCTGCAGGGCCGGCCCGCTCATGAGGCGGGGTGAAACTTTTGCCTCAGGCGGCAAATTTCCAGGGGCGGCACCCGCCCGTCCGTGGGTGCGGGGAGCCGGCCCGCCGAGCTGGAGGGGTAGCTGGCAGGACGGGGGTATTGGGCCAGCGGCGGGGAGGGGGGTCGGACCCCCCCCTCCCTCGCCTGGGTCCCCCGTCCTCCGCTCCCCTCCAGCCTAAATAGACGCAGCGGTATATGTAAGAGGCACGGGCGGGGAGAAACTCACCTCCTCCTCGCTCCAGCGTGCGCTCCACTGACATCACTTCCTGCAACGCTGCAGGAAGTGATGTCAGTGGAGCGCATGCTGGGAAGAGGTGAGTGTCCTCCCCGCCCGTGCGTCTTACAAATACGGCTGCGTCTATTTAGGCTGGAGGGGAGCGGAGGACGGGGGACCCAGGCGAGGGAGGGGGGGGTCCGACCCCCCTCCCCGCCGCTGGCCCAATACCCCCGTCCTGCCAGCTACCCCTCCAGCTTGGCGCCCCCCCCCCCCCCCCCCCCGAGGGGGGGGGGGCGGCGGTGGCAATTTTTTTTTTTAAATTTGCCTCAGGCGGCAAAAAGTCTAGGGCCGGCCCTGCCTGCCTCCTATACAATACGGAACAGCCGGGGACAATGCTTGTCCCGGAGAGTCGTTTGTCGCGGCAGGGAAGCAGAGCGGGGAGGCTGCAGACATTGCTTCTGCCAGCACCCGCTCTGCAGGAACAGCAGGATTCCCCTGCTGCGACGAACGACTCTCCGGGACACGCATGTCCCCAGCTGCTCTGTATTGTATAGGAGGCAGGGAGAGGAGTGAGGCGGGGGGATCGGGGGGGGGGGGGGGGAATTTGAAGAGGAGGCAGTGCGAAAGCCGGCGGCTTCATCTATTACATTGCCGGCGGCTTCATTTCATTTAATTAACCAAGTTGTAATACATTTGGCCGCAGCGAGACGGCCGTAAAATACATTGAACTTGTAATCATTACATTTCTAACATTGGCCGCTGCGCTGCGGCCACTTCGCACATTGGCCGGCCAGAACGCGAAGTGGCCACACTTCCGGTTCTGGCTGTAACATATACATCAATCAGGGAGTGTAATTAGAGTACTGCTTCACACTGACACACCAAACTCACTGTGTAACGCACCGCAAACAGCTGTTTGTGTAGTGACGGCCGTGCTGGACTGGTGCGCAACATGGCCAGAGTGCAGGTGATGGCAGTTTTCAAGCCCATATGGTCGCCGGGCTGTGGTAGCTCAATGATAGAACAACAGTGACTGTCCAGCTGATCGAATTTGTTCTGTCCACAATGAAGCAACGACCTTATTATCTTTGGTGTGCCCCTCCCGAGACTCTCATATAGCCGGCGGTCATTGCTTCATTGTGATACGCAAGCCCCTTCACCGTGGCAAGGTAACGATCAAGAAGGGGAATGGGCACATGTACATGCCTTTTGTTTTGTGGTTGCAGCTGCAGTGCAGCCAGAAAAATTAGGCAGGCATGTACACGCACCAGAACAATTATTACAGCGGCCGCTGCTAGCAGTGGCCTAAAAAATTCAGGAATCCGCCTGGAGTCCTGGACCCTGTTGGTGGTGGCGGAGAAGGCAGTCAAGCGGTCTGCGGGCAGAGGTGCTGTGTGGGGAGCGACTTAGTCTAGGGGCAGGCAGTCACATGGCGTGCAGGCAGAGATGCTGTGTGTGAGGACTGACTTAGTCTTCCCGCGGGCAGTAGCCCTCCGGGATTCATGCCTCATTCATTTTGATAAAGGTCAGGTACTGAACACTTTTGTGACTTAGGTGACTTCTCTTGTCAGTGACAATGCCTCCAGCTGCGCTGAAGGTCCTTTCTGACAGGACGCTTAAGGGCAGGGCAAGAGAGAAGTTGGATGGCAAATTGGTACATCTCTGGCCACAGGTCAAGCCTGCGCACCCAGTAGTCCAAGGGTTCATCGTCGCTGCTCGCAGTGTCTACATCCACACTTAAGGCCAGGTAGTCGGCTACCTGCCGGTCCAGGTGTTGGTGGAGGGTGGATCCGGAAGGGCTAAGGTGAGGCGATGGACTAAAGAATGTCCACATGTCCGACATCACCATGAGATCACTGGAGCGTCCTGTCCTTGCCTGCATGGACTGGTGAGGAGGAGGATTACTGCCAGTGGTACCTTTATTGCGTTGTGCTGTGACATCACCCATCACATGATGCATTATGGGGGCGAACCGAACTTCCGGGAAAGTTCGCGTTTGCTCGCAAACGCGAACCACCTAGTGTTGGGCGAACAGTGTTCGCCACTGTTCGGGTTCTGCAGAACATCACCCTGTTCGGGTGATGTTCGCGTTCGGCCGAACACCTGATGGTGTTCGGCCTTTTAAGTTCGGGTTCGCCCCGAACTACTAAATGGCCGCCGAACAGGGCCCTGTTCGGCCGAATACTGCCCCCCTATGGGGTCGCAGGCATAAGGGGGGAGCATGCCCTGATCGCGGGGGGGGGGTCGGAAATTCCCCTACCCCCTCCGCTAGCGCTCCCCCCTCTGCCCGCTTCCCCATACAAAAGTTTAAGGAAGTAAAACAGTACCGGTGGTAGTGGGTGGCTGGCAGTGGGCGGCACTATGAAGTGAGTGACTGAGGAGGAGGAGTCCGGAGAGTGACGCGTTGAGGGAGGCCGGGCAGCGGGCGGTTCAGCAGTAGTACGGTACTACTGCTGAACCGCCCCCCCTTATGCCTGCGACCCCATAGGGCCCCCAAAAGCGGGATGTTCGGGGAGTTCGGCCCGAACATGCCGAACATCGCGACCATGTTCGGCGAACTTTCCCGAACCCGAACATCCAGGTGTTCGCCCAACACTAGAACCACCGAAGTTCACCGGGAATCGTTTGCTGGCCAACGGTTCGGGCCATCTCTAGAGATTAGGCAATAAACTTTATTGACCGATCGACTTCAGTGTGGTTGATGGAAAGTCCATTGACTGGTGGCCACACGCTGCAAGCAAGATCCTGTGTGATTGTCCTTCACTCATCGATCTGACCGATATTGTGTCTCCACGCTCTGACACAAAAAAATGAATTCTGGGTCGATTGAAATCATGTGAACAGTTGCCAATTCCTTTATGATCAACCAAGATTTTTTATCCTGTCTGATCAGGTAAATTGGCAGATTCAACCAGGTATCAACCAATTTCCATCGATCAAGTAGAATAAAAAAATCTATTCTCCCCCAATCTGATAAAATGATCGAATGGAATGGTCGAATGTACTTACTATTAATATATATCGATAAAGACTGCTACACACTGTGCAATCTCACGTCAGTTCCAACTGAGAAAAAATTTGGATCGGGCCAAAAAAAAAATAAAACAGCCTATTGACTGACATCAACTGATCCCAATCCCAAAATCCCTTCCTCGATCTGGAGCAGATCGGACATGCTGGATATTATCAATCAAAACACTGGCTATCATATCCTTTTCATTTATTTTTCAATGAATATCCAAACGGAATAATGACTAAAAATCGAATCGGAGTTTCCAGTAATTGTGTATGCTGGAAGACTATTATATCTGGTCGGTGACAGGTCTGAATACTGGTCTGATCACATGTCCGAATTGGATCTGAAGTGGAAATTGCATGGTGTGTGGCAGTCTTAGAGTCTTCAGTAGGTGCAGATAATCTTAGGCTGTTTTTTCATTTTTGTGTCACACAGCGATCTCATTTTCATTACCATTTTCTGACCGTGATTTTTGGATTTTAAATGCTGCGGCAAAAAGTACATATGAGACACATGCGTGGCAAGCAAAGAGTAGCTGCATGCAGTCAGTCAGATGCATGCAGACAGTTGGATGCAGACAGTCAGATGCAGTCAGTCAGATGCATGCAGACAGTTGGATGCAGACAGTTGGATGCAGTCAGTCAGTCAGATGCAGACAGTTGGATGCAGTCAGTCAGTAAGATGCAGACAGTTGGATGCAGTCAGTCAGATGCAGTCAGTCAGATGCAGACAGTTGGATGCAGTCAGTCAGTCAGATGCAGACAGTCAGATGCAGACAGTTGGATGCAATCAGTCAGATGCAGACAGTTGGATGCATGCAGACAGTTGGATGCAGACAGTTGGATGCAGTCAGTCAGATGTAGTCAGTCAGATGCAGTCAGTCAGATGCATGCAGACAGTTGGATGCAGTCAGTCAGATGCAGTCAGTCAGATGCATGCAGACAGTTGGATGCAGTCAGTCAGATGCAGTCAGTCAGATGCATGCAGACAGTTGGATGCAGACAGTTGGATGCAGTCAGTCAGTCAGATGCAGACAGTTGGATGCAGTCAGTCAGTAAGATGCAGACAGTTGGATGCAGTCAGTCAGATGCAGACAGTTGGATGCAGACAGTTGGATGCAGTCAGTCAGTAAGATGCAGACAGTTGGATGCAGTCAGTCAGATGCAGACAGTTGGATGCAGACAGTTGGATGCAGTCAGTCAGATGCAGACAGTTGGATGCAGTCAGTCAGTAAGATGCAGACAGTTGGATGCAGTCAGTCAGTCAGATGCAGACAGTTGGATGCACACAGTCGGATGCAGTCAGTCAGTCAGATGCAGACAGTTGGATGCAGTCAGTCAGTAAGATGCAGACAGTTGGATGCAGTCAGTCAGATGTAGTCAGTCAGATGCAGTCAGTCAGATGCATGCAGACAGTTGGATGCAGACAGTTGGATGCAGTCAGTCAGTAAGATGCAGACAGTTGGATGCAGTCAGTCAGATGCAGACAGTTGGATGCAGTCAGTCAGATGCAGACAGTTGGATGCAGTCAGTCAGTAAGATGCAGACAGTTGGATGCAGTCAGTCAGTAAGATGCAGACAGTTGGATGCAGTCAGTCAGTAAGATGCAGACAGTTGGATGCAGTCAGTCAGTAAGATGCAGACAGTTGGATGCAGTCAGTCAGATGCAGACAGTTGGATGCAGTCAGTCAGTAAGATGCAGACAGTTGGATGCAGTCAGTCAGTCAGATGCAGACAGTTGGATGCAGTCAGTCAGTAAGATGCAGACAGTTGGATGCAGTCAGTCAGATGCAGACAGTTGGATGCAGTCAGTCAGTAAGATGCAGACAGTTGGATGCAGTCAGTCAGTAAGATGCAGACAGTTGGATGCAGACAGTTGGATGCAGTCAGTCAGTCAGATGTAGACAGTTGGATGCAGTCAGTCAGTAAGATGCAGACAGTTGGATGCAGTCAGTCAGATGCAGACAGTTGGATGCAGTCAGTCAGATGCAGACAGTTGGATGCAGTCAGTCAGATGCAGTCAGTCAGATGCAGTCAGTCAGATGCAGACAGTTGGATGCAGACAGTTGGATGCAGTCAGTCAGATGCAGTCAGTCAGATGCAGTCAGTCAGATGCAGACAGTTGGATGCAGACAGTCAGTCAGATGCAGACAGTTGGATGCAGTCAGTCAGATGCAGACAGTTGGATGCAGACAGGTGGATGCAGACAGTTGGATGCAGTCAGTCAGATGCAGACAGTTGGATGCAGTCAGTCAGATGCAGTCAGTCAGATGCAGACAGTTGGATGCAGACAGTCAGATGCAGTCAGTCAGATGCAGACAGTTGGATGCAGTCAGTCAGATGCAGACAGTTGGATGCAGACAGGTGGATGCAGACAGTTGGATGCAGACAGTCAGATGCAGTCAGTCAGATGCAGTCAGTCAGATGCAGACAGTTGGATGCAGGCAGTCAGATGCAGACAGTTGGATGCAGACAGTCAGTTGTTTAATGCGATGCAAAAACAAAAACATAAACAAACGTATAGTTTGTTGCAGAATCATCTGCGGGCCATAAAAAGTCATTGCTAGGGTGCTGCTCTACTCTCAGTGTTACCAGCAAAACACCTGCAGCTGGCCCTAGTGTGAGCCCAGCCGCTAACAGGTGTCCATTAAGGATACAATATTTTCTTCAAATTTCATCATTCAATGCAGTTTTTATGGTCGAATTGTATAGAAGTCTGTGCTGTGTGTGGCGCAAATCAGCGTGAAACCATTCTTTGGTTGGGTGAAAAAGGAAAAAATGATCCGAAAGTTGGATTTTATGATCGAATCAGAATGTAAAACCTTCTTAAATTGTTCCGTTATTGGGAACTATCGATACTTGCCTACTGATTAGTTTCAATCGTTCAAATCGAGTTTTAAGGAAAAATTGTACCGTTACTGGGCTCGTTTACTTCTGCATTGAGCAGCACAGCCGTTCCATCAGTTTCCAGTTACATTATTATTATTATTATTATTATGCATTTCTACAATGCTGTTTTCCAGATATTTGCAGAGTACAGTGAATATTGCATGTCACTAACTGTTTCTCCAGGATTGTCTAATATCCCTAAACACAGATTATGGATAATTTATGGGGAAGCCAATTATCTATCGAGTTGCTTTTTTGTGATGTGGGAGGGAACTAGAGAGGGGGAAAAAAGACACTAACATGGGGAGAAGATGCAAACTCCATGCAGATCTGGCTCTGCTAGGTGCTGCAGGGTGGTGCACTGATTCTTATTTCTTGATCAGCAGTGGCTAGCTTAATAAAAATGGAGTGAGTCATTGATAGTTATTAGAGGGCATGCTATTCTGATATCTGCATAACTTGACTGCAAATAGTAGTTATTTACTATCATTATAGTCCTGTATTTATATAGCACTGACATCTTCTGCAGCACTTTACAGAGTACATAGTCATGTCACTGACTGACCTCAGAGGAGCTCACAATCTAATCCTACCATAGTCATAGTCTAATGTCCTACCATATTATTATTATGTATTTATATAGCACTGACATCTCCTGCAGCACATTACTGAGTACATAGTCATGTCACTGACTGTCCTCAGAGGAGCTCACAATCTAATCCTACCATAGTCATAGTGTAATGTCCTACCATATTATTATTATGTATTTATATAGCACTGACATCTTCTGTAGCACATTACAGAGTACATAGTCATGTCACTGACTGTTCTCAGAGGAGCTCACAATCTAATCCTATCATAGTCATAGTGTAATGTCCTACCATATTATTATGTATTTATATAGCACTGACATCTTCTGCAGCACATTACAGAGTACATAGTCATGTCACTGAGTGTCCTCAGAGGAGCTCACACTCTAATCCTACCATAGTCATAGTCTAATGTCCTACCATATTATTATTATTATGTATTTATATAGCACTGACATCTCCTGCAGCACATTACAGAGTACATAGTCATGTCACTGACTGTCCTCAGAGGAGCTCACAATCTAATCCTACCATAGTCATAGTGTAATGTCCTACCATATTATTATTATGTATTTATATAGCACTGGCATCTTCTGCAGCACATTACAGAGTACATAGCCATGTCACTGACTGTCCTCAGAGGAGCTCACACTCTAATCCTACCATAGTCATAGTGTAAAGTCCTACTATATTATTATTATGTATTTATATAGCACTGACATCTTCTGCAGCACATTACAGAGTACATAGTCATGTCACTGACTGTCCTCAGAGGAGCTCACAATCTAATCCTACCATAGTCATAGTGTAATTTCCTACCATATTATTATTATGTATTTATATAGCACTGACATCTTCTGCAGCACATTACAGAGTACATAGTCATGTCACTGACTGTCCTCAGAGGAGCTCACACTCTAATCCTACCATAGTCATAGTCTAATGTCCTACCATATTATTATTATGTATTTATATAGCACTGACATCTCCTGCAGCACATTACAGAGTACATAGTCATGTCACTGACTGTCTTCAGAGGAGCTCACACTCTAATCGTACCATAGTCATAGTGTAATGTCCTCCCATATTATTATTATGTATTTATATAGCACTGACATCTCCTGCAGCACATTACAGAGTACATAGTCATGTCCCTGACTGTCCTCAGAGGAGCTCACACTCTAATCCCACCACAGTCATTGTCTAATGTCCTACTATATTATTATTATGTATTTATATAGCACTGACATCTTCTGCAGCACATTACAGAGTACATAGTCATGTCACTGACTGTCTTCAGAGGAGCTCACACTCTAATCCTACCATAGTCATAGTGTAATGTCCTACCATATTATTATTATGTATTTATATAGCACTGACATCTTCTGCAGCACATTACAGAGTACATAGTCATGTCACTGACTGTCCTCAGAGGAGCTCACACTCTAATCCTACCATAGTCATAGTGTAATGTCCTACCATATTATTATTATGTATTTATATAGCACTGACATCTCCTGCAGCACATTACAGAGTACATAGTCATGTCACTGCCTGTCCTCAGAGGAGCTTACACTCTAATCCTACCATAGTCATAGTGTAATGTCCTACCATATTATTATTATGTATTTATATAGCACTGACATCTCCTGCAGCATATTACAGAGTACATAGTCATGTCACTGACTGTCCTCAGAGGAGCCCACACTCTAATCCTACCATAGTCATAGTGTAATGTCCTACCATATTATTATTATGTATTTATATAGCACTGACGTCTTCTGCAGCACATTACAGAGTACATTGTCATGTCACTGACTGTCCTCAAAGGAGCTCACACTCTAATCCTACCATAGTCATAGTGTAATGTCCTACTATATTATTATTATGTATTTGTATAGCACTGACATCTCCTGCAGCACATTATAGAGTACATAGTCATGTCACTGACTGTCCTCAGAGGAGCTCACAATCTAATCCTACCATAGTCATAGTGTAATGTCCTACCATATTATTATTATGTATTTATATAGCACTGACATCTTCTGCAGCACATTACAGAGTACATAATCATGTCACTGACTGTCCTCAGAGGAGATCACAATCTAATCCTACCATAGTCATAGTGTAATGTCCTACCATATAATTATTATGTATTTATATAGCACTGACATCTTCTGCAGCACTTTATATAGCACACTGTCATGTCACTGACTGTCCTCAGAGGAGCTGATAATCTAATTAATACTACTGTATTATTCATAGTGCTGCATAATATGTTGGTGCTTTATAAATACAATAAATATAAAATATCCCTACCATAGCCAAGCTGGTCTGCTATCACTGTACATAGCGTAAGCAATATGGGCTTAAAAAAGATCCATAACAAACTCTGGTCATGGGCAATAACTGGATCCCGCCGATGCTGTTGGTGTCTGGAATGGATTTATGTCCCCCGTAATAATACAGGACACACTGTGGGAGTGGCCATGTTGCGTTCTTATGAGCGTCATGTGACCCCTTTTTCTTCAGTTTACTGCATTAAAATAAAGGAAGTCTAAACTGCTGATTTTCCACTGCTGGTTACTCAGAAATCACTGCGGGGAATTGAAGAGCTAAATGTGATTTCTGTCTGCTGCTTCCCTCCCATAAAGTCAGCTTTCTGCAGTAGAAATAAACAAAGGCCTTTACAATGACTGGAAAACATAAAGATAGAAGTTGTGCTGTTACAACAATGTCAGCTTTATAGTCTTCCTATTGTTGTCTTGCTCAATCCTCCAGCATAGTTTTCTCAATGAGTCTCTGTTTCCTGTCAGCAAATCTGACCTTCAACCCGCTTCATAATGTTCAACATCACGCTCGTTCCTTGTGGCGTATTATTTACATTCTATATTATATATGTGTGTGTGTTATTTACATTATATATTATGTGTGTGTGTGTGTGTGGTGTATTATTTACATAATACTGTATATTATATATGTGTGTGTGGTGTATTATTTACATTATATATTATATATGTGTGTGTGTGGTGTATTATTTACATAATACTGTATATTATATATATATGTGTGTGTTATTTACATAATATATTTTCTACGTATGTTAAGTTCATTTTCAGTGACTGTTTTTCAGCACAGTACTTAATTAAAAAAATGTTTTTCCCACACAAAGGCCTCAATTCACTGAGCTTTATCAAACACTTTATCAAACGTTTGATAATTTACCTCATGAGTAAAATCTAATTTTAAATTCACAAAGGTGTTATATATTTATCAAATGTTTCATCAATAAAACGTTCAATAAATCTGTAACACCTTAGTGAATTCAAAATTAGATTTTACTCATGAGGTAAATTATCAAACATTTGATAAAGTGTTTGATAAAGCTTAGTGAAGGCCTCAGAGTCACTGATTTGCCTTAAAATATTTCTCTTTTTAACTTCTAAGTTTAGAGTAAAAAAAATACAGACAGATAGATAGATAGATAGATAGATAGATAGATATTATTGATATATATTACAAAGCATAATCTGGTAATTATTTCACCAGATATAGCACAATATTTTCCAACTTAAAACAAAATATTTATAAAATAAATAATGAACACATAATAATAATAAATTGCCTTTTAAGTGAGCAACAATCAAAAAAATACTCAAAATAATTTCAATAGTACTTTTTTCACCTATTTTTTGGTACTTTTACATTGCAGAGTGTTAAAAAAATGTTCATTTAAAGAGAAGATGAGACATTGGCCTCAATTCACTAAGCTTTATCAAACACTTTATCGAACGTTTGATAATTTACATCATGAGTAAAATCTAATTTTGAATTCACTAAGGTGTTATATATTTATCGAATGTTTTATCGATAAAACGTTCAATAAATCTATAACACCTTAGTGAATTCAAAATTAGATTTTACCCATGAGGTAAATTATCAAACGTTCGATAAAGTGTTTGATAAAGCTTAGTGAATTGACGCTATTATGTTCTAGGAGATACCTCAGGAGACAAAGCGGATTTCATACGAGCCGCTGTCCCTTCAACAGACATTAGATAGTCCAAAATCCCTCCTAGACTCTAGGAAGCCATATCATTCATATTAGAAAAAGATAGCAGGTAAGCTATAGGCAAAACTGAAAACTGATTTTATTTGCTTCTTTTAAAATATAATTTTTTCCCATCAGCATCATTAAAAAACATACAGTGCCCATGAAAAACAAAAGGCTAGCTTATGGCTAAGTTCACACTATGTACATTGCGTAACATCCACCCAAAATCGCAGGCGTAGCGCAATGTATACACTGCGTGTTATCATGTGCGCATTATTTTCCATAGCATGATCTTCAAGATCCAAGATGACAACATGCCCATAGAATTATATGGAAATGTATAGAATTATAAAGAATTATATAGTCACATTTACATCCAGCAATGCCGCATTCGAAGCAACCTATTTAGAATGTATGCAGACTTACAGCTAGATAACACAGCAACCATATAGTTTCAAATAAGAAAAAAAAACTTAAAGGAGATTTGCTGATAAAAATTACTATTACTACCGGCATATCCAGGGCAATAATCTAAAGTATAGCTTTTATGATAAAACCCATATAACTAATAAATAATAATACATAAAAAATATGATTATTATTATTTATTTTGCTGTGGAAAGTTTAGCCTTTTCCAGTCTAAATGTTTTAATAACTAAAGTTATTGTTGTTGTTATTATTAATGCTGCTACTATTACTACTACTACATCGATTACTATCACTGTCATCTGATTTACTTGTGAGCATAAATGTAAGAGTCATATTTGATTGGAACACTAGTGTTAGGACAATACATTTCCAAGCAATATTTGTTACAGATTTGATGATGATGATGATGGCTGTTATATGGTGGCGGCTTTTAAGGTTATAGAGAAAAAGTTACAAACTGTATAAAATATACAGGAACAAAGTCTGAAGAAGGCTTATTAGCTGAAAACTGAAAGTTTGATTTTCCTCCAATTTAGCCAATAAATGGGATCATCCAGATTCAAGAATAAAATAACAAAGACATATATAAAAAGAACACTTTTCCTGGCTTATTTCCTCGTAGATCAGTGTACGGTTTCCAGGCATTTTATACTGGACTGCTTACAATTATTTTCACAGATTTTTTTTTTTTTTTTTTTAAGTTTCATCGTTAGAGGTGATCACTTAGATGCTGATGATTATTATTATTATTATTATTATTATTATTATTATTATTATTATTATTATGAAATTTGCATGAAATGGACGCTAGCCCATTTACAATTATTGGGTTTCATACAAATGCAAATTTACATAGCGAAAATTTGTGGAAAAAATCGCACAAGTGGAAACCACACCTTATTGACAATAATTAGAGTAAAACTGAAGAGTTAAATGCTAGGAATGTTTTGTTGGGGGAGTTTATTTGCTAAATGTGCAAACTAACGTGGGCAGAACCATTGCCTCGGGCAGGTGGTTGGCGCTCACACTAGTTGTAACCATTAACGTAAACAATAATGACATATTAACCACGACATCATAAAGGGTGGTTCTCTTTCACAGAAGGTCATATTTCTGATTGTTAGATTGTGATGTAGTCATTCTATGCGGAGATACGCTGTCCATGGCAGTCATGTTCTCAGTCAGAGGTCTTCTAGTGTCACTGATAGAAGCATTTCTGTTTTCTTCACCTGTTATTCTTGTTTTAGTGTTGTTCTTAGATACTGCTGCTGGTTGTGTTGCTCAGCTGCCATTGCCATGTGCTGCACCTGATTTATGTGGTTTATTACCGAGAAGCAATACCTTCCTTTGTTTCAGGTTATATTAAGACGTGTTTAATTAATAGGTTGACCCTTGTTTTTAGTTACTCTGCTTTCGGCCACTCTCCCCGTGTGTGTTCACTGAAGGTCAGGTTAGGTATATTTTTGTAATTTTTAAAGGACTACTAAAGCACCCTGAAAAAAACTCAGATACCTGGAGAGCAGAAAAGGCTCAGTACCCCAGGCAAGGCCTTCTCTTCTCCCATAGGTCTCAATTCACTAAGCTTTATCAAACACTTTACTGAACGTTTGATAATTTACCTCATGGGTAAAATCTAATTTTGAATTCACTACGGTGTTATAGATTTGTTGAACGTTTTATCGATAAAACATTCGATAATTATGTATCGCATTAGTGAATTCAAACTGAGATTTTACCAATGAGGTAAATTATCAAACGTTCGGTAAAGTGTTTGATAAAGCTTGGTGAATTGAGGCCATAGTCTTTTTGGTAAGCCGAGGTGGGAGAATGGTAAGAGAAAGTGGCAGCTGAGCCGCGTGATGCTGACTAGGGT
Source organism: Hyperolius riggenbachi (assembly GCF_040937935.1). NCBI lineage: Eukaryota > Metazoa > Chordata > Amphibia > Anura > Hyperoliidae > Hyperolius > Hyperolius riggenbachi. The sequence goes on along the minus strand of NC_090648.1, from coordinate 517,478,609 downwards.
TTCTCGTAATTGACATTCCAAGTAGCACTTACTGTCCCACAGGAGAGGGGATGCAAACTTACCCATGCCGCTGCCTATAGCCGATGCACTCCACTCGCGCTTCACATCACTTCCATGCTTCCCCCTTCAACCCGGGAGAAGAAAGCACAAGAACGTGGAACGTGATGTGGAACTCGGGTGGAGTCCATCAGCTATAGGCAGCAGCATGGGTAAGTTAGCATCCCCTCTCCTGCGGGGCAGTAACTGCTACTTGTAATGTCGATCACAAGCAACCCTAATGCCTACTAGGCCCCAGGCAGTTGCCTAGGTTGCCTTGTAGATGATCTGATGGAGAGGGAAGGCTCTTGATCTCATCGGCCCATATGCAATTAACTTTTTCTCCTGAGTTATCACCTAGGAGATAATTTTCATCTTCTCTTAAAATTAACTTTTTAGTATTTTACTATTGAAAAAGGACCCAAAAGTTGGTTTAAAAGTGCTATTAAAATTATTTTGAGTATGTTCTTGTTTGCGGGCATTTTATGACAAGAGGTGTGAAATTATCACCTAGAAGAAAACACAGGTGGTGAAAAAGTGAATTGCATATGGGCCATAGAGTCTTCCCCATATTCACTCAGTGCTCTCCTTCCACCTCTGGGAACCCTTGGAAGCCTTCGGAAGCCTCATGTCCCTGAGTACTTGCCAAGATGTGCGGCCCTGTACTGCGCATGCGTGAGAGCGCAGTGTGGAGCCTCCCATCATCACAAGCGTTCAGGGACACGAGGGCTTCCAAGGATCCCCAAAGGTGTATTTAACCAGTTGGCCAAATTACTTCAATGGGGGGACAGTGATGTGCCGAGGGGACCGAGAGAGGACCGGTGAGGCTCTGTGGGATGCAGAGCCTCTCCATAGGTAAGTATTTATTTATTTTCTTAGTTTTCTTCAGTATTAGCTTAAAGCCCATTTCTTCTTCAGCAGCAGCCCCCCGAGGCCAGGGCCTTTGTGGCCTTGCCAGAAATCTGAGCTTGTGCTTAATAATCTGGTTTGACGTCTGCATATCTTCTCCACCACATAAGCGTCGTACACACGCCTGACTTCAATCAGCTGAGCAATCCACCGGACGGATCTGCTCAATCCCAGCGATGCCGATCCCCTCGCCGATCCAATTCCTAGCACCGCTCCCCCGCCTGCCGGGCATCGACAGCTACACAGTTGACACACGTTAACACAAGACCATACTTCTCTTGACCTGACATTGTGATTATTTTCCCTTCTCCTTTACACGATGACTCGTTCATTGCATGTGTATGGAAACCTTCAAAGTTAGAGGTCTTCTCCTGAATCTCACCACATCTACTCCTCACTGGAAGAGGTATTGTGCATCAGCTGAGCCACCCATCTATCTGCCCAGCTATTCTTGGCCAGACTGACTGGTGGCGGTCAGATCTTGCTTTTTCTTTTCCATCCAATGCCTACAGAAAGCTTCAGTTCCCAGTAACTGATAACAACTGATTACAATGTATTATTATCTTTGGATATGACATTATCAGAATCTTACATGTGTAATGCTAGAGACACACGGTTCGTTTTTCCACTCGATAGATGCGTTCGATTGATAAATTCTGTCCTGTCCAATATTACTCTTGATCGTTTTACTGCTCGATTTCTCATAGAAGTGAATGGAAAAAACATAAGAAAAATGAGCGGAAGATAATCGAGTGGAAAAAACGTATGGTGTGTTCCCAGCATAATACTTTGAAGGTAGCAGAGATTTCTGCATTCTGGATGATGTATCCATGGTATCAGTGATATGGCGCAAGGGGCTGGATTCCAATAAAGGTGCATACACACCTCTGATTTTTCCGCTGATAAGACTGATTTTGGTCAAAAGTAACCAGTCTTATCAGCTGAACGATCATTTGTACAAGTGTCTGACTTGAACGACTGGTCATTTGGAAAAATCAGACTTGTGTATGAACCTTAAAGCCTCTCTTGGGTGTTTTACATTGTCTGGTAGTTTTTGACAATATGCTATTCATAGATAGTGCGTGTGTGACACTTGCTGTGATATGAAGGGGAATGGGACAATATAAAGTTAATTTATACTAGAGAGGGAAGAAACTTTAAGCTGAATTGCTTGGAGTGCCCAGAATGAATCCTAATTAAGGATGACATGAATGACTTTCTCAATGTCTCAGGTTTCTTGAAGAACATTGTCTCATCATAACATGTAGGTGGTCAGCCGAGCGATTTGAAGGGGGACATGTACAGTTGTACACCTGGACACCTGTGACCGCGCACGCCGGCTACATTTTCCTGCAGGAGTGTGTGCGCACTCCCGTGTACATACTGCGCCTGCACCGGCCGCGCTGACCGCACTGAGCTCTGCTTTGGACCTGGAAGGTTTTTTAGATGAGCAGAGATAGGCGTCGGGGCACAGGAGGTGCAGTAAGCCTATGTAAACCTCCCCACACATGGCATCCATTACAGAATTCATTAGGGCTGAGGTATCTTTCAAAGGACACCTGAAGTGAGAGGAATATGGAGGTGCCATATATATTGCCTTTTAAATAATGCACATTGCCTGGCTGTCCTGCTGATCCTCTAGTAGTTTTAGCAATCGACCCTGAACAAGCATGCAGCAGATCAGACATTTGATTGGATGTTCCTCTCCGATTCACAAACATGGGGCCAGTACACACTGCAGTCCCACGGCCAGCTGGCTGTTCTACAATTCTTGCTGCCACCAGTGAGGACACGAGGTCCAGAGCTGGGCCTCTTCCCAGAATGGGTGACACCCATGCAGCAATAAACGGACTGGGTCTCTACCTGGAATTTAAGACCTATTGGCCAATTTATTGCAATATCACAGTGTAAAGCACAATGGTCGAAACGTTGTTCTCTGCACTGTGTTACTGCAATAAATTGGCCAATAGGCCTTAAAATCCAGGTAGAGACCCAGTCTGTTTGTTGCTGCACTGGATTGACCCTTTAGGTGGATACGGGTGTTGACTAGTTGACTCCCTGGTGTTGGAAATTATTGGGTTGCAGCGCTGAGATACTTCATATTGCTTTGGGTCACACCCAAGGGCATGCAGATCACACCCCATGGTTTGCTCTGAGAGAGAATTGTCTCATCATATTTACATCGTGTTTACACATTTGTAGTGCGCTGACACAGCGGCATAGTGCGAACCATCCGAGGGCACCTGGCAAGTGTGGAAACAGTTTTGTTCATCACTAGTATTTCTTCATTCATTGTTCTCAGTGTGAAGGTGTCTCCATGCATGTCTGGGCAGGTCCAGGACCAACCTTATTTCAGGGGAACAATGAAGGGGGAAGACAAAGAGATGTACAGTGAAAAGCACTGAACGTTCGCTTCAAACGTCCAATTGTGAGCAGAGCTGTGGCTGTTAAGATGCGTACACACGCACTACTAAAGAGAACGACGGGTCCGTCAGACCCTCCCACAGATCGTTCAGAAACAGCCTCATCAGTCTGCAGACATACTGTACACACGCACTACTAAAGAGAACGACGGGTCCGTCAGACCCTCCCACAGATCGTTCAGAAACAGCCTCATCAGTCTGCAGACATACTGTACACACGCACTACTAAAGAGAACGACGGGTCCGTCAGACCCTCCCACAGATCGTTCAGAAACAGCCTCATCAGTCTGCAGACATACTGTACACACGCACTACTAAAGAGAACGACGGGTCCGTCAGACCCTCCCACTGGGCGGTCGTTCAGAAACAGCCTCATCAGTCTGCAGACATACTGTACAAACGCACTGCTAAAGAGAACGACCGCCCAGCGAGAGGGTCTGACGGACCCGTCGTTCTCTTTAGTAGTTCGTGTGTACGCACCTTACTATCATTTCTGTACACCGGATTGTATGTTATTATCTGTGAACAGAGATAAAGCAGCTATTATAATGCTAGGTACACACCATACAATTTTCTGGCAGATTTACTCACCAGATCGATTATTTCCAACATGTCAATCTAAAGTTCAATACATTTTTTGAATTTCCAATTGTTTTTTAATCGTTTTTTTCACATATTTTTATTCAGTACTATGAAGCTAGGAACACACGTTACGTTTATTCGTTTGATAGATGTGCTTGATTGATAAATTCCATCATGTCCGATATTACTCTTGATCAATTAATCGCTCAATTTCTCATAGAAGTGAATGGAAAAAAGATAAGAAAAACGAGCGGAAGATAAGAGAATTGAGTGGTGAATCGAGCAGAGAAAAACGTACCGTGTGTACCCAGCATGAAAAATGATAAAAAAAAAAAAGATCGAAAACACGATTAAAAAAACGATTAAAAAATTTCAAAATTCGATCGAAATTCAGATCGGACATGTTGGAAATAATCGATCTGGCAAGTAAATCGGGCAGGTAAAATTGTATGGTGTGTACCTAGCATTAGGGCCCGTTCGCACCAGAGCGAGCAGCAGGTGATTCCCGTTAATTGCCGGAGTGCTTCTTAAAGCGCTAGCGCAATATTAACCCTGCGGCAGTGATCTCACTGCCGTGATTGGTGCCGATCGTGGGATATTTGCGATTAGCGCCAATAGAGTACATAGTCATGTCACTGACTGTCCTCAGAGGAGCTCACACTCTAATCCTACCATAGTCATAGTGTAATGTCCTACCATATTATTATTATGTATTTATATAGCACTGACATCTCCTGCAGCACATTACAGAGTACATAGTCATGTCACTGACTGTCCTCAGAGGAGCTCACACTCTAATCCTACCATAGTCATAGTGTAATGTCCTACCATATTATTATTATGTATTTATATAGCACTGACATCTTCTGCAGCACTGTACAGAGTACAGTCATCTCACTGACTGTCCTCAGAGGAGCTCACAATCTAATCCTGCCATAGTCATAGTCTAATGTCCTACCATATTATTATTATGTATTTATATAGCACTGACATCTCCTGCAGCACATTACAGAGTACATAGTCATGTCACTGACTGTCCTCAGAGGAGCTCACAATCTAATCCTACCATAGTCATAGTCTAATGTCCTCCCATATTATTATTATGTATTTATATAGCACTGACATCTTCTGCAGCACTGTACAGAGTACAGTCATCTCACTGACTGTCCTCAGAGGAGCTCACAATCTAATTCTGCCATAGTCATAGTCTAATGTCCTACCATATTATTATTATGTATTTATATAGCACTGACATCTCCTGCAGCACATTACAGAGTACATAGTCATGTCACTGACTGTCCTCAGAGGAGCTCACAATCTAATCCTACCATAGTCATAGTCTAATGTCCTCCCATATTATTACTATGTATTTTTATAGCACTGACATCTTCTGCAGCACTGTACAGAGTACAGTCATCTCACTGACTGTCCTCAGAGGAGCTCACAATCTAATCCTGCCATAGTCATAGTCTAATGTCCTACCATATTATTATTATGTATTTATATAGCACTGACATCTCCTGCAGCACATTACAGAGTACATAGTCATGTCACTGACTGTCCTCAGAGGAGCTCACACTCTAATCCTACCATAGCCATAGTCTAATGTCCTATCATATTATTATTATGTATTTATATAGCACTGACATCTTCTGCAGCATATTACAGAGTACATAGTCATGTCACTGACTGTCCTCAGCGGAGCTCACACTCTAATCCTACCATAGCCATAGTCTAATGTCCTATCATATTATTATTATGTATTTATATAGCACTGACATCTTCTGCAGCACTTTACAGAGTACATAGCCATGTCACTGACTGTCCTCAGAGGAGCTCACACTCTAATCCTACCATAGTCATAGTCTAATGTCCTAACATTATTATTATTATGTATTTATATAGCACTGACATCTCCTGCAGCACATTACAGAGTACATAGCATGTCACTGGCTGTCCTCAGAGGAGCTCACAATCTAATCCTACCATATTCATAGTCTAATGTCCTACCATATTATTATTATGTATTTATATAGCTGTGACATCTCCTGCAGCACATTACAGAGTACATAGTCATGTCACTGACTATCCTCAGAGGAGCTCACAGTCTAATCCCACCATAGTCATAGTCTAATGTCCTCTCATATTATTATTATGTATTTATATAGCAGTGACATCTCCTGCAGCACATTACAGAGTACATAGTCATGTCACTGACTGTCCTCAGAGGAGCTCACACTATAATCCTACCATAGCCATAGTCTAATGTCCTACCATATTATTATTATATATTTATATAGCACTGACATCTTCTGCAGCACTTTACAGAGTACATAGTCATGTCACTGACTGTCCTCAGAGGAGCTCACAATCTAATCCTACCATAGTCATAGTCTAATGTCCTTCCATATTATTATTATGTATTTATATAGCACTGATATCTTCTGCAGCACATTACAGAGTACATAGTCATGTCACTGACTGTCCTCAGAGGAGCTCAAAATCTAATCCTACCATAGTCATAGTCTAATGTCCTACCATATAATTATTATGTATTTGTACAGCAATGACATCTTCTGCAGCACTGTACAGAGTACATAGTCATGTCACCGACTGTCCCTCAGAGGAGCTCACAATCTAATCCTGCCATAGTCATAGTCTCATGTCCTACCATATTATTATTATGTATTTATATAGCAATGACATCTTCTGCAGCACTTTACAGAGTACATAGTCATGTCACTGACTGTCCTCCGAGGAGCTCACACTCTAATCCTACCATAGTCATAGTCTAATGTCCTACCATATTATTATGTATTTATACAGCACTGACATCTCCTGCAGCCCATTACAGAGTACATAGTCATGTCACTGACTGTCCTCAGAGGAGCTCACACTCTAATCCTACCATAGTCATAGTCTAATGTCCTACCATATTATTATGTATTTATACAGCACTGACATCTCCTGCAGCCCATTACAGAGTACATAGTCATGTCACTGACTGTCCTTCAGAGGAGCTCAAAATCTAATCCTACCATAGTCATAGTCTAATGTCCTACCATATTATTATTATGTATTTATATAGCACTGATATCTTCTGCAGCCCATTACAGAGTACATAGTCATGTCACTGACTGTCCTCAGAGGAGCTCACAATCTAATCCTACCATAGTCATAGTCTAATGTCACCATATTATTATTATTATGTATATAGCACTGATATGTTCTGCAGCCCATTACAGAGTACATAGTCATGTCACTGACTGTCCTCAGAGGAGCTCACACTCTAATCCTACCATAGTCATAGTCTGGTCCTGCCATATTATTATTATGTATTTATATAGCACTGACATCTTCTGCAGCACTTTACAGAGTACATAGTCATGTCACTGACTGTCCTCAGAGGAGCTCACAATCTAATCCTGTCATAGTCTAATATCCTACCATATTATTATTATGTATTTATACAGCACTGACATCTCCTGCAGCACATTACAGAGTACATAGTCATGTCACTGACTGTCCTCAGAGGAGCTCACACTCTAATCCTACCATAGTCATAGTCTCATGTCCTACCATATTATTATTATGTATTTATATAGCACTGACATCTCCTGCAGCACATTACAGAGTACATAGTCATGTCAGTGACTGTCGTCAGAGGAGCTCACAGCCTAATCCTACCATAGTCATAGCCTAATGTCCTACCATATTATTATTATGTATTTATATAGCACTGACATCTTCTGCAGCACTGTACAGAGTACATAGTCATGTCACTGACTGTCCTCAGAGGAGCTCACACTCTAATCCTACCATAGTCATAGTCTAATGTCCTACCATGTTATTATTATGTATTTATATAGCACTGACATCTTCTGCAGCACATTACAGAGTACATAGTCATGTCACTGACTATCCTCAGAGGAGTTCACAGTCTAATCCTGCCATAGTCCTAGTCTAATGTCCTACCATATTATTATGTATTTATATAGCACTGACATCTCCTGCAGCGCATTACAGAGTACATAGTCATGTCACTGACTGTCCTCAGAGGAGCTCACACTCTAATCCTGTCATAGTCTAATATCCTACCATATTATTATGTATTTATATAGCACTGACATCTCCTGCAGCGCATTACAGAGTACATAGTCATGTCACTGACTGTCCTCAGAGGAGCTCACACTCTAATCCTGTCATAGTCTAATATCCTACCATATTATTATGTATTTATATAGCACTGACATCTTCTGCAGCACATTACAGAGTACATAGTCATGTCACTGACTGTCCTCAGAGGAGTTCACAATCTAATCCTGTCATAGTCTAATATCCTACCATATTATTATGTATTTATATAGCACTGACATCTTCTGCAGCACATTACAGAGTACATAGTCATGTCACTGACTGTCCTCAGAGGGGCTCACAGTCTAATCCTACCATAGTCATAGTGTAATGTCCTACCATATTATTATTATGTATTTATATAGCACTGACATCTCCTGCAGCACATTACAGAGTACATAGTCGTGTCACTGACTGTCCTCAGAGGAGCTCACACTCTAATCCTACCATAGTAGTACCGTAGTATCCTACCAAGTATATTTGTGGGAGGGGTAACCATTGGGTAAAACATACAACCTCCATGCTTCCCGTTTTTTATTGGCACTTGGGACTCTAGTTTTACCACTGTGCACTGCTCTTCACTGCCTCTTTCCTTAAATTCAATAAAATCCAGTGCGCGCTTCCATAACCTAGAAATAAATCAAGTATAGTGTAATACTGCTTCTACTATCTTAATATATGGCCTCACACTCCCGGTGTGCTGGTGAAAATTGCATGTCCACTCGTGATCCCACCACCTCTAGTATAAGAGCGGCTCACCAGATCATTTGTGGGCTACTTGCTCAATATATGGTACACTGGGTTCATCAATGATCCACATCCAAATTCCTTAAAAGTGCCAATTTCTTTATTCCTCAATAAAACATATAAAACTTTCATTGCGCAACATGTAACTAAACTGCTAAAACCATACTGCGCCTCTCGCGCCCTCCATACACTTACAAGATCCCAAAAGGGAATGGTAGCATGTCACAGCGGTAAGTCTGCTGGGCCTGGTTTGTCTTTCTGCTGGATCCGCTCTCGGCGTCCCACTCGGTACGCCGGCAGCGTCTCACCTTACCCGGACTTCCGCATACAGCGTCAGGCGTACTGCCTCCGCCCCCTGCCTCTTTCCTGTTATGGGGGGTGGGGGGATATATTCTTTCTAATTATGTTGTTTGAGGGATACAAGCTGCCTAATTATGCTGTGTGCGGGGATGTTGTTTGATTGGGTACATTAACCTCTACAAAATGTTGCTGACTATTTATTTTATGATTTTTTTTTTCTGTTATGTCTTATGGCGTTTAGGGCCTACATTTTCTTTGAGGAGGGAGGGTTTTACAATCTATGGATTGATGGATGTCTAAAGCATTTGGTTCATTTACTTTTGCATGGTGGCTGTTTGCTTTATGTTGTCCATAGATGGCTTTATTTGGGTTATGTCGTCCATAGATTGTGCTATTTGACTTATGTTGTCCATAGATGGTGCTATTTGGGTTACATTGTCCATAGATGGTGCTATTTGGGTTATATTGTCCATAGATGGTGCTATTTGGTTTATATTGTTCATAGATGGTGCTATTTGGGTTATATTGTCCATAGATGGTGCTATTTGGGTTATATCGTCCATAGATGGCGCTATTTGGGTTATATTGTCCATAGATGGTGCTATTTGGTTTATGTTGTCCATAGATGGCGCTATTTGGGTTATATTGTCCATAGATGGCGCTATTTGGGTTATATTGTCCATAGATGGCGCTATTTGGTTTATATTGTCCATAGATGGCGCTATTTAGGTTATATTGTCCATAGATGGCACTATTTAGGTTATATTGCCCATAGATGGTGCTATTTGGTTTATGTTGTCCATAGATGGCGCTATTTGGGTTATATTGTCCATAGATGGTGCTATTTGGGTGATATTGTCCATAGATGGTGCTATTTGGGTTATATCGTCCATAGATGGCGCTATTTGGGTTATATTGTCCATAGATGGTGCTATTTGGTTTATGTTGTCCATAGATGGCGCTATTTGGGTTATATTGTCCATAGATGGTGCTATTTGGGTTATGTTGTCCATAGATGGCACTATTTGGGTTATATTGTCCATAGATGGTGCTATTTGGGTTATATTGTCCATAGATGGCGCTATTTGGGTTATATTGTCTATAGATGGTGCTATTTGCTTTATATTGTCTATAGATGGTGCTATTTGGGTTATATCGTCCATAGATGGTGCTATTTGGGTTATATTGTCCATAGATGGCGTTATTTGGGTTATATTGTCCATAGATGGCGCTATTTGGGTTATATTGTCTATAGATGGTGCTATTTGGGTTATATTGTCCATAGATGGCGCTATTTGGGTTATATCGTCCATAGATGGTGCTATTTGGGTTATATTGTCCATAGATGGCACTATTTGGGTTATATTGTCCATAGATGGTGCTATTTGGGTTATATTGTCTATAGATGGTGCTATTTGAGTTATATCGTCCATAGATGGCGCTATTTGGGTTATATTGTCCATAAATGGCGCTATTTGGGTTATATCGTCCATAGATGGCGCTATTTGGGTTATATTGTCCATAGATGGCGCTATTTGGGTTATATCGTCCATAGATGGCGCTATTTGGGTTATATTGTCCATATATGGTGCTATTTGGTTTATGTTGTCCATAGATGGCGCTATTTGGGTTATATTGTCCATAGATGGTGCTATTTGGGTTATATTGTCCATAGATGGTGCTATTTGGGTTATATTGTCCATAGATGGTGCTATTTGCTTTATATTGTCTATAGATGGCGCTATTTAGGTTATATTGCCCATAGATGGTGCTATTTGGGTTATATTGTCCATAGATGGTGCTATTTGGGTTATATTGTCCATAGATGGTGCTATTTGCTTTAAATTGTCCATAGATGGCGCTATTTGGGTTATATCGTCCATAGATGGTGCTATTTGGGTTATATCGTCCATAGATATTTGGGTTATGTTGTCCATCGATGGTGCTATTTGGGTTATATCGTCCATAGATGGTGCTATTATGGTTATATTGTCCATAGATGGTGCTATTTGGGTTATATTGTCCATAGATGGTGCTATTTGGGTTATATTGTCCATAGATGGCGCTATTTGGGTTCTGTCATCCATAGATGGCGCTATTTGGGTTATATTGTCCATTGATGGCACTATTTGGGTTATATTGTCCATAGATGGTGCTATTTGGGTTATATTGTCCATAGATGGTGCTATTTGGGTTATATCGTCCATAGATATTTGGGTTATGTTGTCCATAGATGGTGCTATTTGGGTTATATTGTCCATAGATGGTGCTATTTGGGTTATATCATCCATAGATGGCGCTATTTGGGTTATATTGTCATAGATGGTGCTATTTGGGTTATATTGTCCATAGATGGTGCTATTTGCTTTATATTGTCCATAGATGGTGCTATTTGGGTTATATTGTCCATAGATGGTGCTATTTGGGTTATATCGTCCATAGATGGCGCTATTTGGGTTATATTGTCCATAGATGGTGCTATTTGGGTTATATTGTCCATAGATGGCGCTATTTGGGTTATATCGTCCATAGATGGTGCTACTTGGGTTATATTGTCCATAGATGGTGCTATTTGGGTTATATCGTCCATAGATGGCGCTATTTGGGTTATATTGTCATAGATGGTGCTATTTGGGTTATATCGTCCATAGATGGCGCTATTTGGGTTATATTGTCCATAGATGGTGCTATTTGGGTTATATTGTCCATAGATGGTGCTATTTGGGTTATATCGTCCATAGATATTTGGGTTATGTTGTCCATAGATGGCGCTATTTGGGTTATATTGTCCATAGATGGTGCTATTTGGGTTATATTGTCCATAGATTGGCTGGCAAGTGGCAGATTCTATTTTCTTTTTTTTTTTTTTTTTCATCATAAAATTTTTTTATTGATGCAAGATAAGTGAGGTAACAACAAGCTTCCATAACTGGTAGTTTACATCTCAAAAAGGAGTCATACAGGTCTTTTATAGCAGCTGTTAACATATCCTTTTAAACATAGATATTGCTAATACACAAAACACTCCTAATATGTTGGTCTAGTACTGGAGGTTTTCACAGGACCTTTACTAGGTAACCCCCAGAGTCTAAGACCTCTGAGAAGTGTATCAAGTCAGGTGGCCCTTTGAGGCCCTTGATATCATTGTAGTTAAGTTGTTTGATCTAGAGTGTAAGCTTAAGTATATGGAATCCCTTAAAGAGACTCCGTAACAAAAATTTCATCCGGTTTTCTTCCATCCTACAAGTTCCAAAACCTATTCTAATGTGTTCTGGCTTACTGCAGCACGTTCTAATATCACCATCTCTGTAATAAATCAACTTATCTCTCTCCTGTCAGACTTGTCGGCCTGTGTCTGGAAGGCTGCCAAGTTCTTCAGTGTTGTGGTTCTGTGATGCATCTCCCCCCTCCAGGCCCCTCTATGCACACTGCCTGTGTGTTATTTAGATTAGTGCAGCTTCTCTCTGCTCTATTATCTTTTACAAGCTGGATAAATCCTCCTCTGAGCTGGCTGGGCTTTCACATACTGAGGAATTACATACTGGTAGAGCTGTCTGCACTCTGCAGGAAGAAACAGCCTGACACTTCAGTGGAAGATAGCTGCAGGGGGAAAGAAACACACAAATGATCTCTTGAGATTAAAAAGGAAGGCTGTATACAGCCTGCTTGTGTATGGATGTATTTTCTATGTGTGGACATACTGTACATCAACCTACTTCCTGTTTTGGTGGCCATTTTGTTTGTTTATAAACAAACTTTTTAAAACTGTTTTTAACCACTTTTAATGCGGCGGGGAGCGGCGAAATTGTGACAGAGGGTAATAGGAGATGTCCCCTAACGCACTGGTATGTTTACTTTTGTGCGATTTTAACAATACAGATTCTCTTTAAGGGGAAATGGGGCCTGCATGGCGATGCTTTTAGACAATGTTTAGGCCCAGAAGAAAAAAAATAAAATAAGAACAGTCGAACAAACACACATATACAACTTAAACGAAACAGGAGTAGAAACTAGATACCTAGAGTCTACTTACTACAGGAAGTACCCAGGAATTTCAAGATATGAATGGAAATTAGTTTGGTAAGACTAGCCAGGTGCTTGGAAGCATAAAGGCCTTGTGGTCTCCTGAAGACCTTAATCTAATTTTGTATTCCGTAGATTCGGAGAGAAAAAAAGCACAGTACCTGGCACCAAAATGCAGCAGGGCAGTCACACCGGGCGTGGAACCAAGGAGCGTGCACATCCACGAGTTAGTTGTATCCAATATAATTGAAGGCAAAAGAAGGGGCACCGCTTCTTAAAATTCCTTTATTCCGGTGGGGGAAGTAGCAGGTACACAGCAGTGGGGGTGGAAAGAGCCTGACAGCTGTTTCGCTGGTTTAAACCAGCTTCTCCAGAGGCAGAGTGTACACTCTGTCTCTGAAGAAGCTGGTTTAAACCAGCGAAACAGCTGTCAGGCTCTTTCCACCCCCACTGCTGTGTACCTGCTACTTCCCCCACCGGAATAAAGGAATTTTAAGAAGCGGTGCCCCTTCTTTTGCCTTCAATTATATTTAATTTTGTATTCCATGTCGAGGTTGGAGTTGACTTGGGACCTTAATTGTATAGTAGATAGAGCGAAGGCGGATTTCCAGTTGGAGGTTATTTGTGAGAGAGCCGACATTAAAATATGTGTGATCTGGGGCTGAACGCTTAATGGAAGCTCCTCCACCCCTACTAGCAGTAGAGCTAATTTAGCGGATAAGTGTATATTGGGCAGGAAATGATTCTTCATTTAAGCTGGCCATACACTGGCCCGATTTGCCGCCGTTTCGACAGCAGATTCGATTACTGGGATCGAATGTGCTGCCAATCGTTCACGCTACACGCCAAATTTCGATCCATTCCGTCCGATCCCGTCGATCGCGCCGTGCGGAAAATAACCGTCGATCGCCCGCGGGTAAAGAGCGCATCGCTAGCGGCGTTCGAGTGCCCGACGACCGACGCAATAGAGCTGCAATACATTACCTGCTCCGCCGGCGCGACTCCCGGGTCTCCGCTCTTCTTCTCCGCTCTGGTCTGGTCTGGTCTCCGGCATGCTTCCCTTCTTCCTGTCCCGGCAGGAAGTTTAAACAGTAGAGGGCGCTCTACTGTTTAAACTTCCCCCAGACAGGAAGAAGGGAAGCATGCCGGAGACCAGACCAGAGTGGAGAAGAAGAGCGGAGACCTGGGAGTGGCGCCGGCGGAGCAGGTAATGTATGCGGGGGGGGGGGGGGCGGGGTTCAGCAGCAGCGGCAGCTCCACAGATTGTGATCGGTTTCAGGCTGAAATCGGTTCACAATCTGTTTGCAGTAAAGGTAGCCATACGATCCCTCTCTGATCAGATTCGATCAGATAGGGATCTGTCTGTTGGTCGAATCTGATGGCAAATCGACCAGTGTATGGCCACCTTAAGTCTTCTACTTGTTTCCAAAACTGAGCTATACTTGCACACTCCCATAACATATGAAGTAACGTCCCTACTGAGGCCTTACAGTGCCAGCAGAGAGGTGAATTGTCTGCTGAGAATGAGGCAAGTTTTCTGGTACCACCTAAATAACACTTTACGGGATAGTTCCCAATGTGCATTATTCTTTGATAGTTTAAGTATTTTAGATGTGGACCTGCGGATTTGTTGTTCAGTGATATTTGTTTGTAAATCATTGGACCACGCCAATGCGAATCTTCTTAATGTCGATTCTTTCCCTGTTATAATAGATTCGTACCAAGTGGAAATGCCTCCTACTACCTCAGTAAGGCCTTTGTTGTTCAAGGCGGTTAATATTTGACTAGGAAGTTGTGGGATTTTAATCTTGTTGGATTTAATTAGGCTAAAGATTCTGTGATAGGTGAAGAGTTGGGATTGTGGTAATTGAAATTCTTTGTTGAGTTCCTCAAAGGATTTGAGATTTGATTCTTGAAACAGTTGGTTTAGTGAGTTGATATTGACCTTATTCCAGGGGGATAGGTTTAGGTGTGGGCTGAAAATGGTGAGGACTGACAGTGAAATATTGGGACTATAGGCCCATACACACGTCGGGGCGGATCGCTGGTAACCAGTCTTATCACCCGAACGATAGTCTGTATACACGTCGGATTTGACGCGAAAACGTCCGAACGACGGAACGTTCAAACGACGGGTCGTTCGCTAAAATCCGACGTGTGTATGGGCCTTATGGGTGAGAGAGATGTTATGTGGGAATTTAACGAAATGTTCCCAGGCTAAGAGAAGAGCCTGAATGGTTGGATATTGGGAAGGGGGGGGGGGGGGGTCTTTGCCCCAAGTAATACTGCTTCTAAGGTCTGCCTTAGAGGTCTGCCCAGCAATGTTTGTTCCATGTCACTCCATGGTTTATTAGTGGGGACCGTCCACCAATTTTTGGCCATATCCAGTAACGTGGACTGATAATAAGTTTCCATTGATGGCAGCCCCATACCTCCTCATTTTTTGGGGAGAGTCATTGTGTTGTATGGGACTCTTACGTTCTTTCCCATCCAAAATTTCAAGAGGAAAGACTAGGAGGGCATATATCCCAATGAAATCACCAAAAACCCATTATGAATTGTTAAAATATTCTTTCCCATCCATATGAAATGGTTTATGCTTTTCGTCAGATCTGATAGGAAGGATGTGCGCAGAGAAATGTTATTGGTTCTAAAGACATAGAGAATCTTTGGCAAAATGAACATTTTGAAGGTCGCTATGCGGCCAGACCACGATAGCCAGGTCTTAGATAGTTCTTTACACTCTTGTTTAATTGTACTTGGCAGGGGAATGTAGTTGCTGGAAAAGAGATCGTCTGGTTTAGCTGTTAACTTGATCCCTAGATATGACACTTCCTTGTCGGCCCATATAAATCTATATTTTCTTTCGATTACTGATCTTGTTGGGAGGAGAAGGGGAATGTTTAGTCCTAGTATTTCCGATTTATGGTGATTAAGCTTATAGTACGAGGCCTTTGAGAAGGAAGCTAAGTCTGCCATTACTTGATCTAGAGACTTGAGCGGGTCGGCCAGGATCAATGCAACATCGTCCGCAAATAAACTGATGACGTGATGAGATTGACCAATGCATATTCCATTTATCTCTTTGTTGGATCTGATTTTTTGTGCTATAGTTTCCATTATTAAAACAAAAATGAGGGGGGATAGAGGGCATCCCTGCCTAGTCCCGTTTGATATATCAAAAGGGCTAGAGTGGAAACCTGCTGCATTGACCCTGGCCGAGGGGAGAGAGTAAAGGACCATAATAGCCGTAAGTAGTGTTGGGCGAACATCTAGATGTTCGGGTTCGGGCCGAACAGGCCGAACATGGCCGCGATGTTCGGGTGTTCGACCCGAACTCCGAACATAATGGAAGTCAATGGGGACCCGAACTTTTGTGGTTTGTAAAGCCTCCTTACATGCTACATACCCCAAATTTACAGGGTATGTGCACCTTGGGAGTGGGTACAAGAGGAAAAAAAAATTTAGCAAAAAGAGCTTATAGTTTTTGAGAAAATCGATTTTAAAGTTTCAAAGGGAAAACTGTCTTTTAAATGCGGGAAATGTCTGTTTTCTTTGCACAGGTAACATGCTTTTTGTCGGCATGCAGTCATAAATGTAATACATATAAGAGGTTCCAGGAAAAGGGACCGGTAATGCTAACCCAGCAGCAGCACACGTGATGGAACAGGAGGAGGGTGGCGCAGGAGGAGAAGGCCACGCTTTGAGACACAACAACCCAGGCCTTGCATGAGGACAAGAAGCGTGCGGATAGCATGCTTTGTACCACCATGCAGTCATAAATGTAATAAAGATAAGTGGTTCAATAAACAGGGACCACGCAGCAACGCTAACCCAGCAGCAGCACACGTGATGGAACAGGAGGAGGCGCAGGAGGAGAAGGCCACGCTTTGTGAGACACAACAACCCAGGCCTTGCATGAGGACAAAAAGCGTGCGGATAGCATGCTTTGTACCGCCATGTAGTCATAAATGTAATAAAGATAAGAGGTTCAATAAACAGGGACCACGCGGCAACGCTAACCCAGCAGCAGCAGCAGCAGCAGCACACGTGATGGAACAGGAGGAGGCGCAGGAGGAGAAGGCCATGCTTTGTGAGACACAACAACCCAGGCCTTGCATGAGGACAAAAAGCGTGCGGATAGCATGCTTTGTACCGCCATGTAGTCATAAATGTAATAAAGATAAGAGGTTCCATAAACAGGGACCGGCAACGGTAACCCAGCAGCAGCAGCAGCAGCACACGTGATGGAACAGGAGGAGGCGCAGGAGGAGAAGGCCACGCTTTGTGAGACACAACAACCCAGGCCTTGCATGAGGACAAAAAGCGTGCGGATAGCATGCTTTGTACCGCCATGTAGTCATAAATGTAATAAAGATAAGAGGTTCCATAAACAGGGACCGGCAACGGTAACCCAGCAGCAGCAGCAGCAGCACACGTGATGGAACAGGAGGAGGCGCAGGAGGAGAAGGCCACGCTTTGTGAGACACAACAACCCAGGCCTTGCATGGGGACAAAAAGCGTGCGGATATAGCAGCAATGCTTTTTGCCGCCATGCAGTCATAAATGTAATACAGATGAGAGGTTCAATAAACAGGGACCGGAAACGCTAAACCATCCCAGATGTTCATCGGTCATGTTACTTGGTTGGGGTCCAGGAGTGTTGCGTAGTCGTTTCCAATCCAGGATTGATTCATTTTAATTTGAGTCAGACGGTCTGCATTTTCTGTGGAGAGGCGGATACGCCGATCTGTGATGATGCCTCCGGCAGCACTGAAACAGCGTTCCGACATAACGCTGGCTGCCGGGCAAGCCAGCACCTCTATTGCGTACATTGCCAGTTCGTGCCAGGTGTCTAGCTTCATGCCCGGTTTCAGGTCCAGCGGTGCCAGCCACAAATCCGTCTGTTCCTTTATTCCCCTCCAAATTTCCTCCCCTGTGTGCTGCTTATCCCCAAGGCAGATCAGCTTCAGCAACGCTTGCTGACGCATGCCAACAGCTGTGCTGCACTGCTTCCACGATCCTACTGCTGCTGGTGCTGGGTTAGCATTTCCGGATGAGGTACAGCTTTGAGATGCGTTGGAGGAGAAGGAGTCAGAGAGGTAGGTGCTGCTGTTGTTATCCAGCTGTTTGCGGCGTGGGCAACACCCGCGCCGTAGCAGGTGAGGAATCGCTGCCAGGCTCCACAAGGTTCACCCAGTGCGCGGTAAGGGAGATGTATCGACCCTGGCCGAACGCACTCGTCCAGGTGTCAGTGGTGAGGTGAACCTTGCAGGCAACGGCATTCTTCAAGCTTCGGGTTATTTAGCTGACCACGTGCTCATGCAACTCAGGCACTGCAGAGCGCGCAAAGTGGTAGCGGCTGGGAACCACGTAACGTGGGATGGCCACTGACATCATGCCCTTGAAGCTGTTTGTCTCCACCACTCGATATGGCAGCATTTCGCAGGCCAGAAGCTTGGCTATGCTGGCTGGCTGTTACTGCCACGGCCCGGGGGTCATTTGCTGGCAATTTCCTCTTGTGCTCAAACATCTCAGAGACAGACAACTCAACCGTAGCGCTGCACACCGAAGGGCTGTTGGTTGTTGTGTTTGATGAACACTGGGAGACCTCAAGAGCACTAGTCCGGAAAGTGACAGTGTCAGCATCGTCTGATGTTTGTGAATGTTGTGAACCACGCAATGGCTGGGCTACTGCTGCTGCTGAGGCGGGTCTGGTGGTGAGTCTGGTGAACCCAAGGGAGGCAGTGTTGCTGGTGGTACCCTGTCCTGCCGCGTTTGCCCACAGAGTGGGATGTTTGGATAGAATGTGGCGGCTCATGCTGGTGGTGGAGAGGTTGTTAATACTTTTCCCCCTGCTCAGGCGGGTCTTGCACACCTTGCAAATCGCCATGGTAACATCCTCAGTGCAGTCTTCAAAGAAAGCCCAGACTTTAACTGGCTGAGGACTCGGACCTCGTGCGTGATGTGCTGGTGCTGCTTAACCCACTGCTGGACGCTTGAGAGGTCATCCAAGTAATTATCTGGTCCTGTTCTTTTGGATCTGTGAGGGTTGTTGTCCTGGACAACATGGGCAGTATTGAGTGGGTTTTCTTGGGTGCTCCCCTGTGGCCTGTACGTGAACCGTCAGGGGAAACACCTCTTCCCTTGCCCCTCCCTCTTTCACCGGATTTCTTCCTCATTTCACTTATCCTTAAAGTACACGCTGACTGGCAGCAGTACAGTGGCAGTACAGAAATGCTATACAGTGGTGGGTGAGCGGTGTACCACTATTGTCAGCAGTGACACAGAGCACAATGCTATACAGTGGCGGGTGAGCGGTGTACTACTGTTCCCAGCAGACACAGAGTGGAAGTAAACACAATGCTATATAGTGTGGCTGAGCCGTGTACACAGAGTGGCATTAAACACAATGCTATATAGTCTGCTATATAGTCACCCCGAACAGGGTGATGTTCTGCAGAACCCGAACAGTGGCAAACACTGTTCGCCCAACACTACTGGGAGGGAACGCAGATTTTAGTACCTAAACACACG